>NC_063450.1:54384194-54684194 GCF_020379485.1 Brassica napus | reverse complement strand
GGAGACGACATACAACTTATTTACAGTCGATGTTTTATTGGTTTAGTCAATGTGTTTGATACTACGAATAATAGATCACCATTTACCAGGTAGAAGGTAAGTCCATCGAAAATGTTTATTAATTATCGTCTCATTTTTTAAGCTGTACACTTATGTCTTAGTATGGTTTTTCCACCTCATGCAAGACAATCCTAAAGATTATATGGGCTTCAGTTGAACAAAAAAGACATTAATATGGGCTTTTTATTAAAACAGCCCGCAATACACATTAAGGTGAAACCTCAGGAAACCTAGAGGTTATAAGAGCAAACCCTAGAACGATCTCTACCTTAGCCTCCTTCTCCTCTTCTTTCACCACCTCTAATTCGCCGTTAGCTCCTCCGTCTCCGTCCAAGTCAACATGGTATCTCTACGTTTCTTCCCTCACTCTCTTTAAGCAGATCCATGTTTCTTCTTTCTCTCGTCTGAATCGTTATATTCATCTTACAGGCGCCGAAGAAGGACAAGGTTCCGCCGCCGTCATCTAAGCCTGCGAAATCCGGAGGAGGGAAGCAGAAGAAGAAGGTTCGTTTTCTCTCAATCCTGCTCTGGTTCCATACATATATATATATATATATGCATGTCAGCTACATGTAGCTTCTGCGAAATGTGATGTTTAATTTAGCTGTTCACATGATGAGGGCAACATTGTTTTGATATTGTTATTGGATTTTCATTTTTTTGTTGTTGAATGTTGTGAAAAGCAGAAGTGGAGCAAGGGAAAGCAAAAGGAGAAGGTGAACAACATGGTCTTGTTTGATCAGGCTACTTACGACAAGCTTCTCACCGAAGCTCCCAAGTTCAAGCTCATCACCCCTTCCATTCTCTCCGACCGTATGAGGGTATGTTTATTACCCACTTCTTGTCTCTTTAATTTTACTAGTTCTTGTCTCTAGTATGATCCTGGTTAGTAATATGATTTTATTCATGAGACTGGGTTGCTTCAACATTTTAACTAAGTAGATTAGATAATTAAGTTATCAATCTCGATCTTGTCTAGAACTTCAAAAGTATATTTATTATTATTATAACACTGTAATCCGTATTGAATAATGTTGAAAAATGCAGATTAACGGGTCTCTAGCAAGGAGGGCTATTAGGGAGCTGATGGCCAAAGGTGTGATCAGGATGGTCGCTGCTCACTCGAGTCAGCAGATCTACACTCGTGCCACCAACACCTAATATGTTTTTGCTCTTTGATTTTCTTTTTTCTTACCTCCTTTGTTTGGTTCTTCAAGAACTTGTTAAGATTCTTGTTTTCGAGATATTTGCTAAATTCTAGTTATCCATTGGCTCCTCGTCGTAACATTTTCTTCAACCCGTAAGCACCAGTTCCGATTTGATGCATCAATCAATTTTAAAAAACTTTTAATTCATTATGAATGAGAATTGCACTTAGTTTTACGAAATTATCCGAATAGAAATAGCTTAACTGAACATAATTATAACTAATACGCTAATTAATTTCAACAAGAAATGGTTCATAAATAAAATAAGAAAATGTTAGTTCATATAGTACGACTCGGTTACTCACACCTTTAGAAATGAAAGTGTCCAATGATAAGTTTCACGGTCACGTAGATTGTATACATTTGTCTTGTAACCAAAGACTTCTAGTGTTTATATTTAAGCTAATTGGACTTACGCTTGAGTGTAGATTTTTAAAAGTAATTGTCCGACATATAAGCATTATCCTTGCGTGATGGGCCCTTCCATCTCGCCTTCTCCCCCGTTAATCAAAGGGGCCATTGCTATTCTAATCAAAAAGTAATTCCTACAAATTACAATTTGCATAAACATCGCCCTCGACAAATCAAACTTTCTCCTTGGACGTTTATTATTGCAAATCCTCCCTTAAAACTTGTAACCACTATAGGAGTAAATCTCATAGAGATTCTATAACATTTTTGGCGCGATATGACGTGTACGGACGATATAGCGCACCTCTAGACTGGGCCAATGGGAATAGAATGGGCCTGGGCCCACATACAAGTAGACAGAACTGTTGTCGAGCGCCACATGTCCCGAGGCAAAAAGTATGGGAGAAAGGAGAGTCGTTCATTTTGGTTCAGTGACCTTCATTGTCAGACACAGACACCTATGCCTTTGTTTGGTAACATTTCACATGATCTTTGTGAAAGATGATATTATTATTTTACTGTTTCAAATTCAAAATAAAAGATTCACTTGTACAAAAACTACAATATTCTTTATAATTTATTTCTAGATAAAATATATACGGAGAACGTGGTGTATCCTAATTGTTCTAATAATAACTAATTTAAATCAGATATTTTAGATACAATCGAGAAGCGTAGATATTTTTAGTTTTTTTACTTACTAAAAATAAAATTTAAGAATTGAGCACCTTTTTCTAATGGGAATAAGAGAATACAACAAACTCAAAAACATAAACAAAAAAAAAAATTATAACCAGAAGATGAATTAAAACTGTAATTTCCTGCTTTGAACAGAGAGAAAGAGAGAGAGAGGAGATAAAAAAAAATACAGAATAAATAAGAGATCAAGCTTTGGAAGCTCCTCACTGATCACTTCGCCTCGTTCTCTCCTTTGGGTGCATGAAAGACATATCACGTTAAATCAAAACCAGACAATACGAATAAGGTCTTTACATTCTGGTTAGTTCTCTCATATGTTCCATCTTCTTCTAGATATATCTCTGTCTTGTGTTAATGATTGTTTCGTTTTTTTTTTAACTATCTGCGTGTGTTAATGTATAAATGTAAGGTTTTCATAAAGTTTTCACCTTTGGAGGTTTCCTATTATTCATTCTCTCATGATACGATTTTGTCTCGCTTTTAATCAACGTTACATGGAGTTTCTTCTTCAGAACTGGGTCAAAGGTCTCTTTTTTCCCCCGGAAAACTCTTTCCTTTTTGGAAAATTTTGGCCATGAACATGTCAGTTTCCTTCCGTTTTTTTTTTTTTTTTTTGTGATCCAGTGATCTGATAACTTACTCGGACCCAGACACTTGTTCGGTTCATTTTAAAAGTTATAATCTCCTTTTTAGGCAACTGTTGTTGTTTCTGTGTTTAAAAAGATTTTGTTACCTACTTACCTGCACAAAAGATGAAGAGATACCCTCGCTTGGTACTTGGTTACAGTATTTGTGTGTTGTTTCACTTTACTTGTTTTACTAACAAGCTTTACGATTCTGTCCAGTTTCATTCCAGATGGATTCTTGTTGTTATTCGGGTTTGGGGACAAAGACTGTCTTGTCCAAAGACGGTTACAAGAATGTAGAGAACAGATTCTGGGGTGAGAAGATCAAAGGAAGCTTCTCTAAACCTTTTGCTTCAGATTCAAGTTCCAAGGAGTTCAGTTTCCGAAAATCGTCGAGGCCAGGTGTTGCTTACGCGGTTGCTACTTCAAAGAATACTAAAGAGGCTTTGGTAGGTTAAATGATTTAGACTCATCCAAAAACTCTTTGTCTTTAGAGAGTTGCCTTAAATTTTATTGTTTTTATGGTTTTGCAGAGACTAGAGCCTTCGATGTTGGGGGAGAGAAGAAAAGCAGATCCCAAAAACGTGGCTGCAATCATTCTGGGAGGAGGCAACGGAGCTAAACTCTTCCCTCTCACCAAGCGAGCTGCAACACCTGCTGTTAGTAATTTATTACTCATCAAAAGAAAAGTTTTTTTTTTTTTTTTTCTGATTCTTCAAACAATATTTTTTTTTGCAGGTTCCTGTGGGTGGATGCTATAGGATGATCGACATCCCTATGAGTAATTGCATTAACAGTTGCATCAACAAGATCTTCGTGCTCACTCAGTTTAACTCGGCTTCCCTCAACCGGCACTTGGCTCGTACTTATTTTGGGAATGGCATCAACTTTGGAGATGGCTTCGTTGAGGTAATTAGAACAATATGCTTTCTTTTCTCCGGAGTCAAATATATTTAAGCAAAGGTTTGGCCATAGGTTCTAGCTGCTACACAAACTCCTGGTGAGGCAGGGAAGAAGTGGTTTCAAGGAACAGCAGATGCTGTCAGAAAGTTTCTCTGGGTGTTTGAGGTATGAAAGAACTTATATGATCATTACTTTGTGATTCTTTGAAATGGTCTGAATGAATCAGTTGGTTTTTGTTAATACTGTAGGATGCTAAGAACAGGAACATTGAGAATATTATTATCTTGTCTGGAGATCATCTCTACAGAATGAACTACATGGACTTTGTTCAGGTAAAATATGATAATTAACAAAGTTTCTCTTTAAACTATTTTTTTGCTGACAAACTCTAAACACTATGCATTTAAATAGTACCATGTGGATAGCAACGCGGATATTACTCTTTCATGCGCGCCAGTGGGTGAGAGGTTAGTTTCTGTAAGCACTATGATGTGCCTTTTGGTTTTTGAGTTTGTGACATTGGTTTGCTTTGGTTCATTCAGTCGTGCATCGGATTATGGACTTGTGAACATTGATCGAAGCGGACGTGTAGTCCATTTCTATGAGAAACCTACTGGCATCGATCTCAAATCAATGGTAATCTTCTTTTTTTTTTTATCTCCAAATAAAAACGAATATTATGTTCTGTTGTTGTTTGACACGGTTGTAATGTTGGATGCAGCAAAGTGATACGACAATGCTTGGACTGTCTCAACAAGAAGCAGTGAAATCTCCGTACATTGCATCAATGGGAGTCTATTGTTTCAAAACCGAAGCTTTGCTGAAGCTTCTGACAAGGCGATATCCGAGTTCCAATGACTTTGGCTCTGAGATTATTCCTGCTGCTATAAGAGATCACAATGTTCAAGTAAGAAAAAAAGAAAAGAAAACTCTTTTCTGTTTTAAACAATTTCATGAGTTTTTTTATTGGAAAATGATTCAGTCAAAACTGTCTTTTGTTAAGGGATACGTCTACAGAGACTACTGGGAAGATATTGGAACTATAAAGAGCTTCTATGAAGCTAATCTTGCTCTCGTTGAGGAGGTTTGTTCGATATTCAATCAATACTCAAAAAATGTCTCTAACTTTTGATCTTATGTCTCTGAACTTTTGGTTCTCTTGTTGTTATTGCAGCATCCCAAGTTTGAGTTTTATGATCAGGATACACCTTTCTACACTTCTCCTCGGTTTCTACCTCCCACCAAAACCGAAAAATGCCGCGTAAACATTTTGCTCTTTATTCACCAAACCCTCTTCTTTGGCCTGTGATTGATAATAAGTCTTGAATCACCAATGAGTTTGGTTCCTTTGATCCCTTGTGCAGATAGTGAATTCGATAATATCACACGGATGTTTCTTGGGAGAATGCAGCATCCAACGTTCCATCATTGGTGAAAGGTCACGTCTTGACTATGGTGTTGAGCTTCAGGTCTCTGTGTAAAAAAAAAAAAAAAAAAAAAGACTACTCAGCTTTGATAGTGTTGTGACACATTATTGGGTTCAAAATCTGACTCTAGTGTTTTTCTTCTTCTCATGCAGGATACTTTAATGCTGGGAGCGGATAGTTACCAAACCGAGTCTGAGATAGCGTCTCTGCTAGCGGAAGGCAATGTTCCAATTGGCATTGGCAGAGATACAAAGATCAGGTAAGTGTCCTTGTGTCATTCTTCTTCTCAGAGGTTTTAGTTCCTAAAGTCTAATGTTTTATCTTCTTTTTGTTACACTGAAGGAAATGCATCATAGACAAGAATGCAAAGATCGGGAAGAACGTGATGATCTTGAACAATGACGTACGCTTTCTTGTTCATTATTGATTATTTACATTTTTTTGCCTTTGCTGATCAAGTCTTCTGAGTGATTCAACATTATCAACGGGTTTGTGTGGGTTTGGTTTCAGGATGTGCAAGAAGCTGATAGGCCAGAAGAGGGGTTCTACATTAGGTCTGGGATCACTGTGGTTGTGGAAAAGGCCACCATTAAAGACGGCACTGTCATATGAACAGCGGAGTGATCTGATTGAACACTCTGGTCCAACGATCTAGCCGGACGTTTTTGAAGTGAAAACAGAGAGAGAGAGAGTATATTGCTATGTAAATTACTTGAGAGTTTGGAGTCTTTAGAACCAAAACAAAGTTTAAGCTTTTATAATAAGAGTGATCTATATCTATCTTTTTTTTTTTTTTTTTTTGTCAGCTACCCATCTAAGCTAGATCAACCGGTGGCACACGAGCCGATCTTCCGAGGAGCAGTATCTATCGTCTCTTTTTGAATACATAAAATCTATCTTTCGATTTCGTGAATGTCAAAGTCTTTATTTCCATAGTATTCTCACACATTCAAAAACAAACGCGAAACACATAAAATTAACAATGATTAACATGACTCGATCTGTATTCTCATCACAGAGTAGCAGTGGCAACAAGAACTTGTGATAAAACACATTGAATGGTGGGTGTGTCTAACTTTATCGGTGCACTCTTACGTAAATAAAAAATATATAAATAATAACCCAACCGAGGAAACCAAACAAAAGAGAAAAAATCAAATCGTTTTAGGGGGGGGGGGGGGGTTCAGATCTACTCGGTTTTGTGGATAGAGAGAAGCAATCAGCATTTTTCATCATTCTCTATCATCATCATCATCTCCCGTAAGTCCTTTCAATCTTAATGATCTGAGATTTCGATCGATCGATTTTGTTTGGAAACGTTTTGCTCTGTGAGAGTTTGTTTTCGCTTCTGTGAATGCTTGTGATGTGCTCTTACTGTTTTTGGTACGGTTTCAAATATCAACACATGAGATCAGATGGACGTAAGCGGAGGAGGCGATAGTGTGGCAACGCCTGTTCAACAGAAAGCGCACGAGGCCTGGAGGATATACCAGCACTACCTCGACAAGACTACTCCTCTTCCCACTTACCGGTGGATTGCTATGCTACTCTTGTCGTCGCCCTTGCCTTCTCTTTGAGGGTTTTCTACATCCAGGGCTTCTACATCATCGCCTACGGTCTTGGAATCTACCTTTTGAATCTCCTCATCGGCTTCTTGTCTCCTCTTGTTGATCCCGAGGCTGCTGATGGACCTTCTCTTCCCACTAGAGGTTCTGATGAGTTTCAAGCCTTTTATCCGCCGTCTCCCCGAGTTCAAGTTCTGGT
The DNA here is from genome assembly GCF_020379485.1 of Brassica napus. NCBI lineage: Eukaryota > Viridiplantae > Streptophyta > Magnoliopsida > Brassicales > Brassicaceae > Brassica > Brassica napus. The sequence goes on along the minus strand of NC_063450.1, from coordinate 54,677,096 downwards.
ACTTCTTTTACCCTTTCCTGATAAAATGGTATAGGAATGCTTTTTCTTGTCTCAATCTTTTACTATCTCTCTCTCTCTCCAGGTATTCAATGACAAAGGCCTTCTGCATTGCGTTTGTGATGACATTCTTCTCGCTGTTTGACGTTCCTGTCTTCTGGCCTATCCTGCTCTTTGTTCTCACCATGAGACGCCAGATCTCTCACATGATCAAGTACAAATACATCCCTTTCAGCTTCGGCAAACAGGTCAAAACATCATCTGGCTAATTCGCATTTAAAAGTCTTTTTTTATTTTCTTGGTTTATATATTTTTACTAACTAACTCTTTGGTTTGTGTTGCAGAAATATGGTGGACGGAGTAGTAGCACCAGCAGCGGCTCACGTGCGGAGTGATCCTGGCCCCTTTTTTCTTTAACTAAAGAAAAAGTAATTTGTTGTTAGAAAACCATTTTGGACTACTGACAGACAGATCTGCTATGCAGCTACAAGTAACAATTAGATGGGTAAACGTAAACACACCAGAAGAAAAAAACAGGATGGGACTAAATTTTGTTTTTTTTTCTTTCTTTTTTTTAGCTCGGAGAAAAAATTGTTCGTTGTATGTATTATTTGTTTTGTTGCTTTACTGTTTTGCAAATAATTCTACCAATGAATTCGGCTTCAAACTGGACTAAACACCTCGCATGACCCTCTGTGCTTAAATTGTTTTACAAATACCATTGCAAGACATCGATTAACCACCAGTTTCTGTGTGTGTTTAAGTCGCATAATAATATACAAATGAGTGTGTTTATTTCCAACTCCCAAGTCCCAACATTGGTGGTAATCAAGGTTTTATTGGGCCCTTGTAAAGGCCTAGTTATCTTAGTAGAGTCGGCCCCTTTTTTAGTACAAAACGCAGCGTATTCTACCCCTTGTTAGCCAAGGTCCGTGTTCTTCTCGAACCGACTATATATGCATTCATCGAGACTCATTGTTTTGGCTAGCAGAGAACTCTAGAAGCAGCAGCAGGAAGAGAAATAAAGGTAAAAGCTTTCAGAATCATCTCCGCAACGTTGTCGACCTGTAAGTTTCCACTTTCATTTTGATTTATTTTTTGTTCGTTTCTGTTTGGCATTTGATCGAACACTTGGTGCGTACCTTGCTTATTGTTGTTGGAATCGGTTGGTTTGGATGTGCTTGAGCAATTAATACCCAAAGATAGATAAATTTTCAGTTTTGCTGCTAGGAACACTATATCTACTTGGGTTTCTCTGTGTTTACTTTGGGATGGACTTTGCAGGCAAAAATGGAGACACCACCAAAAGATGAAACACAAAACCCTCCTCCGAGACCAGCCATGGCTTCATGTAGGAGGAAGGTAAAGGAAGATGCCACTTTCTTTGAGGACGTCAAAGATCACATCGATGAGTTCATCCATGCCTCCATGGATGAACACAAGACCTGTTTCCAGAAGACCATCAGCAAGGTTCCTCTCTTGTAGTTTTGGTTCTCAAAAGAAAGTCTCGCTGGTGTTCTCTGATTCGTACTCTGAATACTATCTATGTGACAAATCTCTCTCTCCTGACCTATGTGGATTGATTTTCAGATGTTTGGATTATCCAAGGCTGTGGCTGAGAAGCAGGCCGAGGGAGGAGTCGAGAGTCAGTTGCCTCTTCAAACGACAGTGTCGGATTAAAGAGTTTGGTTCCTTCTCATCCCGTGAGCTTCGAAGATACCACATGTCCTTTCCTCTTGTTTATCCAAGTCATTTTGTAAATCAACTTTATCAACGTCTTTGACCTTTCTATCTGACGGTGAATAATCTTTTGAGTTTGTGTTAATTACTCTTAGTAGTTCCCAAAATATATAACTTTGGAAAACAGTGAAGCCCTTTGTTATATATAATGCACGATGTGTAAGGTATGTTAGGTAGAACTAATCCGGCACCAAACTCTAAGAGGAAATCTTCATCTTTATGCTTAACTTGCACATAAACAAGTTGAATGCACACTACTATAATATCGCCCTAAGACCACGTAGAGCTTGGCCATGTTAAAATTTCAAACAATTCAAAAGTACATAGCTGTTGATAAAAATAAAATAAAAACCACATCCATAGATTTGTAAAAGAAAGAAACAAGGGCAAGAAAATTCAACATCTTGATCAGACCAAGCTGCTCCAATACATTTTCAAACTTAAACATAAAAATAACAATCCATATATTATTACAAAGAAGTGATGAATGATGCATCGGTATCTCAAAGCCAAAGGTAACTACTGACCTCCCGCACAATGGAGTGTGGCATCAAAATGACACAGACAGAGATCGTACAATGGTAGAAAAACCTTCCGAAGCAAGCACAAGACCAGACCACAAGATCGTCCCCCAAGCCTCTCCTCCTTCCCTCCTCTCCAACCCGATCTCCGTATACCAAATCTCCGTCGAACACTTTTCAACGTTACACAAAATCGCAATTTTGCCACCACAATTCGCCATCTTAGTGACATCACGGACACCAGGAAGATCTTCAAGACCCTTCACTCGGGTCCAAACCCTCGAGACAGGATCAAACTCCCATAATATGTTCTCCTGGTCAAAACTGTAGAGCTTGTCATCAATGACGCAAGAACCCACCCTCCACTGCTTGTTCAACAACAAGTCCCTCTCCAAAACTCCATCTTTGGGATCGTAAACAAAGCTACTATCTCGATCCATGATGCAAATCTTATCATCCATCACGAAGCTCCTGATCGTTTTCTCATACACCTCCACGTCAGACAAACCCCTCACAGTCTCCCAAGTTTGAGTCTTTAGATCAAAAGCCTCCACCCAGTTCGGAGACAGAGGGTCACACCCTCCGATCACATACAACTTCCCGTCGACGATCCCCGCGGCGGCGCAGCCGCGTTCTTGCTTCATGTTAGGGAGGGAGCGACACGTGTAAGACGGACAGTCGATGACAAACGCAGTGGAGACGAAGCTCTCGTCGACGCTTCCACCGAGGAAGTACATCTCTGAGCCGACAACGACGATAGACATTCCCCAATAGGGAACCAAAGGGAACGAAGGGACAGGAACCAAACGGTGTTTAATCTCTTCTTGTCCGAAACTAGGTTTGATGAGATTGAGAGTGTACCATTCAAGGGTTCGTGTACAGTAAGGTCTAAGCGCAACGTAAAGTACGTGTTCTGTGCGGCGGAGTGCTGAACGCTCTGTGTAAATCTCCGGCGAAGCGATGAGACGCCTCAAGGTTGTGGAGACCAGAGAAACCCACGGATAGTAACATCGAGGCACGCGTGCTAAGCAGTTCAAAGAGATTTCATCTGGAAGTAGTAACAGCGACGATGGCGCATCATTATCATCATGCAATTTCTTCGGCGTTAGAGCCGGAGGAACTTGTAACGCTTGAAAGATGCATAACCCGATCGGCGTTAGCGCCGGAGGAACTTGTAACGCTTGAAAGATGCATAACCCAACCAGCCTAGCTGGCCTAGATGGTCTCGAGGGGAAATAAAAAAACCCAATACGGAACACGCGGATTCTATGCGCTGGCCAGGCAATTGGGGTATCTAATTCCCCCTAGTATCAAATGGTCTGAATAGCGCTGAGGGGTTGGCAGCTGGGGATAGAAATCACTCCAAGTTAATCAAAAAAAAAAAAAAAATAAATAAAATAAAAAGATGCATAACCCTCGTTGTAAGATCGCGACGGCGAAGCAAGGAAGCAACCTTGTATTTATTTATATTTAATCGTTTAAATGGGCTTAGGCCCATATCGTTTACGAAACGCTTCCATTAAAAGAAATTTAAAACAAAAAATTAAAATGTCATCATAAGGAAAACTATACCGGTTAATTAATCTTTGGAAACAATGAGGCCTTTGATATTTTGGTTGGCGGGTAGAAATAATAAATCATCAAACTTAAAAGGGAAAATCTTCATCGTTAGGCTTAATTTTTTCTTCAAGAAGTTGATCCAAATCTATAAGATCCCCTATGACAAAGTCTCGCTCCACGTAGAGCTTTGACCATGTTAAAATTCAAACAATTCAAAAGCATGGTCGATAATGTCACATAGCTTATTCGTAAATAAATAAAACAACTTCCAAAGATTAGTACAACAAAGGAACAAAGGCAAGAAAATAGAGCATCCAATAGTTTATAGCCTTAGATCTTCATCTTGATCAGACCAGCAATACATTTTCAAAATGACACAGCTAGAGATCGTACAATGGGAGAAAAAGCTTCCGAAGCCAGCACACGAGTAGACAACAAGATCGTCCCCCAAACCTCTCCTCCTTCCCTCCTTTCCAACTCAATCTCTGTATACCAAATCTCCGTCGAATGCTCTTGAAGGTTAACCAAAATCACAAGTTTGCCACCGTAATTCACCATTTTGGAGCCTTCAGCCTTATCAGGAAGATCTTCAAGACCCCTCACTTGCCTCCACACCCTCCCGAGAGTATCAAACTCCCATATCGTATTCCTCCGACCAAACGAGTACAACTTGTCTTCGATCACGCAAGAACCCACACTCCACTGTCCGTTCAACAACGGGTCCCTCTCCAGCCTTCCTTCTTTTGGATCGTAAACAAAGCTACTCTTCCGATCCATCAAGTAAATCTTATCATCAATCAGGAAACTCCTGATCATTTTCTCATACATCTCCACCTTGTTCAAACCCGTCACAGTCTCCCAAGTCTGAGTCTTTAGATCAAAAGCCTCGACCCAGTTCGACGACCGAGGTTTGCAACCTCCGATCACGTACAACTTCCCGCCGACGATTCCCGCGGCGGCGCAGGCGCGTGCTTGCTTCATGTTAGGGAGGAAGCGACATGTGTAAGATGGACAGTCGATGACAAACACAGTGGAGACCATCTTTTCGTTGACGCATCCACCGATGACGTAAATCTCCGAACCGACGGTGAAGATGGACATTCCCCAGGAAGGAACCGGAGGGAACGACGGGACAGGAACCAAACTATGGTTCACTCCATACGCTTGTCCGAAGGGTTTAAGATTGAGAGTGTACCATCGAGGGGTCTCTGTAACGCAAGATCTAAGCGCGACGTAAAGGACATGCTCCGTGCGGCGAAGCAGTGACCTTTCTACGTAAATCGCCGGCGAAGCGATGAGACGCCTCAATGCTGTGGAGACCATTGAGACCGACGGGTGGTAGCATCGGGGCACGCGTGCTAAGCAGTTCAGAGATAATTCATCTGGAAGTAGTAACAGCGACAGTGGCCTCGGACCATGCACTTTCTTCTTCTTCTGTGGCGGCTTCTCGGCGTTAGAGCCAGAGGAACTTGTAACAGTTAAAAGATGCATAACCGTCGCTGTGAAATGTCAACCGCACGAAAGAAATGCGAAGATGGGGCCTACTATTTATAATTTAATCGTTTAAATGGGCTTAGGCCCATATCGTTTACGAAACGGTATATCTTGAGTCTTTTAAATGGTACTAGTAGTGTCTTTTGTAATTTTCTTAATTCGCATAGAATGTATCAAAATAACATATTTGTGAAAACACTGTAGTATTGGTTAACTTATTTGACATTCATATTTATGTTAATTTTGCAGTTATATAAACCACCAGCAAGATGAAATCCCAAAAATCACGAGCAAAAGAGATCCAAAGAAAAAGAGAATCAACGAGAATCTGTCGGAACACTCATGAAAGGAAATCGAAGCTGGCGAAATCAAGAAGACGTTGAAATGGCCGAAACAATTGCTTTTTCTCTGATCCCCTATATATATATATATATATATATATGTTATTTGTGAAACATTACAACTTCTTTTTGTAACCACGTGTCATCAATAGGATGATTCTTATAATTATTAGAGAAATATGTTGGTCATCTAATTATATTATAAATTTTTTTATTAAACTAACCATAAATTCATTATTAATGTTATTTATTATTTTTTAAAACAAAAATTACGGATTGCCTAATGTGGCTAAAGTATATATGACAATTAATGATTTTGAATAATAAAGATCTGATAAAAAAATAATGTATCTTCTATCAAATTTGTTTAATTTTAAACTATTAAAATAATTTAAAAAAATCACAATAACCATATTATAAAAATTTAGATTTTTCTGTATACGTTATATTTTGAATTTTAAAAAACGACTATAAATTACTAAAACTGTTAAAAGTCTCACATTCAAATTTTGCGATCCATGGTTTAAAATTTTTGTTATGACAAAATACAAGTGATTACAAAATCATTTAAATAAAGTTCTAATTTAATTAATCATTAAGATTTAAAATATATATGTATATATATCATTCTAAATTAAACTATAAACCATATTGAATAAATAAATATTTTAATTTCAAAATTTACTTTGAATAATTTTTTTTGATAAAAGTTTTGAACTAACATTGATAAATTTTTTAAAATTATAAATTACTAAAATTATTAATCCCACAATGAAAATTTTGTTATCAGTAATTTAAAGTTTTTGCTATTAAAGATACACATGATAAGAAAAAATATGAGTAGAAATCATCATTTAATAGACATTAATATTAAAAATATATTATGTATGTTAATATCATTTAAATTTAATTACATATCCTATCAAATTTTTTAAAAAATTGTTTGGATTAATAAAATTGATTTATACGTTTCGCACCAATTTAATTATATATGTAATAGTTACTGACTTTTAATTATTCAATATATATTTATTATTTCATAATATGTAAGAACATATAATACATAAAATAATTTATATATATAATGTTTATTCCGCGCAAGGCACGGGTTTTAATCTAGTCTATACTAATAAAAGGGACCTTTTGAGGCTCCATAGAGCATCCACATCAGCAAAAAAAACTTCTCCAGAAAGATGACACGTGACATAAAATATAGTTTTACATTTTAATATTACTAATTTTCGAAAATGATAAATAATATGTAAACATACAACATAAAAAATGGAAAAATTACATTAAATATATGTAAAATTACCATTTTTCACTTAAAAAAAGACGGTTTATGTTCATAATGTAACATTACCGCTATACTAATAAAAGGGACCTTTTGAGGCTCCATAGAGCATCCACATCAGCAAAAAAAACTTCTCCAGAAAGATGACACGTGACATAAAATATAGTTTTACATTTTAATATTACTAATTTTCGAAAATTATAAATAATATGTAAACATACAGCATAAAAAAATGGAAAAACTACATTAAATATATGTAAAATTACCATTTTTCACTTAAAAAAAGACGGTTTATCTCCATAATGTAACATTACCGTTTTATTAAAAAAACAAAAAACATTATATATAATTTCGAAAATAATAAATAAATGTAAACATACAACATAAAAATGGAAATACTACATTAAACATATGTAAGATTACCATTTTACATTTTTATTTTAAAAAAATAATATGTAAACATAGAACATAAAAAATGGAAAAACTACATTAAACATATGTAAGATTACCATTTTGCACGAAAAAAATACGGCTTATCTCCATAATGTAACATTACTATATTATAAAAAAAAAAACATTATATATAATTTCGAAAATAATAAATAATATGTAAACATATAACATAAAAAATGGAAATACTACATTAAACATATGTAAGATTACTATTTTACATTTAAAAATAACAATAATATGTAAACATACAACATAAAAAATGGAAAAACTACATTAAACATATGTAAGATTACCATTTTTCACTAAAAAAAACGGCTTATCTCCATAATGTAACATTACCATTTTATAAAAAAGAAAAAAAACATAAATATAACTATTTGACTATTTGTCCAAGTTCTTCTATTAAACATTGTTGTTTTACGTTAAAATGGAAAAAAAACATTAAGATTTAAACATCTATCTTAAAATATAAAATATAGATATTAACTAAATATAAAGTATAAGAAAGAGAAATACTCAATATATAGAAAAATAAATAATAAGTAAATATTATAAATATATGAATTATATATACAATAATAAGTAAATGCACAATTTTTAAAATATGGAAAGAGTACATTAAATATTAAACATCTATCTTAAAATGTAAAATATAGATATTAAGTAAATAGAAAGTATAAGAAAAAGAAATACACAACTTAAAAACAACAGAAAAAGTATATTAATATTTAAACATCTATCTTAAAATGTAAAATATTGATATTACGCAAATAGAAAGTATAAGAAAAGGAAATACACAATTTAAAAAAAATGAAAAAAATACATTAGTATTTAAACATCTATCTTAAAATGTAAGTCTATTTTAAAATATAAAATTATTAGTAAATGGAAAGTATAAGAAATAGAAATACACGATATAAAGAAAAATAAGTAATAAGTAAATATACAATATAAATAAATACGCAATTTAAAAATGGAAAATTACATTAAGATTTAAAAATATATCTTAAAATTTAAAATATAGATAATACGTAAATAGAAAGTATAACAAATGGAAATATACAATTTAAAGCAAATGGAAAATGTACTTTAATATTTAAACATCTATCTTAAAATGTAAAATAGAGATATTAAGTAAATAAAAAGTACAAGAAATGGAAATACATATACATGAAAATAAATAATAAGTAAATAATATAAATATATAATATATGAATTATATATATAATAATAAGTAAATACAATTTTTTTTAAAAAAAATGGAAAAAAGTTCATTAAGCATTAAACATCTATCTTAAAATGTAAAATATATAATATAAGTAAATACACAATTTAAAAAAATTGAAAAAGTACATTAAGATTTAAATATCTATTTTAAAATATAAAATATAGATATTACGTAAATAAAAAAATATAAGAAATGGAAATAAACATTAAAAAAAATGGAAAAAGTACATTAAGATTTAAACATCTATCTTAAAATGTACATCTATCTTAAAATGGTAGTAAATTATATAAAAATGGAAATGCCACATTAAACAAAAAAAAATGTATAGTTTTACATCAAGAAAGTCCATATAAAGTCATTATTCCATCAATATCAACCTCACACTATCAAGGAAAACTTCAAGGCACTCGAGCAAAAAAATGGTTCCACCATCAACTCTTGCCGTCCCAAAAACCTTTAATGACCTTGAAGGAGATTTTTTATAACAAAGAACTTTTTGTTTGGTGGATTCATTGTTGGGAAACCCGCAACTTCCAAAAGCCAAACTTATTCATGGGAATTGAATTGCTTTTCATAGACTCAAATGTATTCTTACAAATTTAAATTAATCTAATCTATAATTTTATTGTTAATATTCATACTAACTCTTTCATGATCAAATCATTACAGTTAATAACCATTCAAGCGTTTATCCCGAAACACTTCTTTCCTCGCCGAATCAGGTATTGGTTCATGTTGGTTTAGTATTGTTTTTGGTTTATTAACCGGTTTAGGATGGTCCTATTGTAAATATAATTTAAGTTGGTTTAGCATATATTATGCTTAAAATAAATTAAATTAAATAATAGTAATATTATGCTTAAAATATAATTTTAGAGAGTTTTCAAATATAGTTTACAGAACATTATAGGTGATGAATTTAATTTATTAAATTCGTTTATTACTTAAAACTAAGTTTTTTTAAAAACATACTGAGTTATAAATATCAATGCTGGATTGGTGAGTATAACATGAAGACAAAAATATAAATTTTTCATTTTCAAGATAAGAAATTCAGCTTTTATTCAGTTACTCAATATATAATATCTTAAATTATTTTTTAAAAAATATACATAATTTATATATTTAGATTAATCTTCCAAACTTAAACTATTATATTATATATGAATAATGTTTTTAAATAAAAATAATTTCAGATTTAAAAAAAAATAAAAAAAACAAATGGTTATTTTCAAATAATGGATGTAATTTACATTATACTATCATTTAACAAGTATTAAATACGTTTTGATATATCATTATTTTCTATTTCCAGAAAAAAATAAATTGTTAAACATCAATATCATCTAGGTTAAGTATACTAACATCACAAATTCAAACATCAGAAAAAATATTTACATAAACATTATAATACAATAATTTAATCAAAAAATACAACTCAAAAAAACAATATTCAAAAGAATAGTTATATACTTAATATTTGAAAATCAAAGTTTTTTTGCTAAAATTTTACTTACCTGGTCAAGGAGATCGACCATCTTTTTACGGATCGATCGATTGTTGAGCATGTGGTCGATCCAAAAATACTCTGAAGTTTAATTAAATATCTAAAATATTTATTTCAACACTCAACAGATAGTTTTGCTAAATATGATAACTAGATAGCCAACAAAATTACAAAAAAATATTTAAATAGTAAAAAATATGTTAATTTAATTATGACACGCATCTTAAAATTTATATAAATATATATCATAACCTAAATATAAATAATTTAACAACTTAAATTAGAAAAAAATAAAAATTCCGGGCGTAGCCCGGGTTAATCCCTAGTACCATATTAAAAGTGTAACAAACTTAAACCATATCTTTCGTTAATTAATGAATGAATGTACAAGGGAGTTTATATACAAGTATGGTAAGTGATATTTACACATGTATTATGTACACATAAAGTAAGATATCTACATTTAATATTCTACGTTATTCATTCAAGACTTCAAAATCTCTTTATATACAAGCTATAAGATCATAAGCCCATCGATACAAAGAAAACTATTACGATTGAGACAAGGAAATAAACTAATAGATAAGTCTAGTCGATATATAAAAAAGTATATTGTAATAGGTCCAATCTAATTCAGTTTTGCAAACTTTGAATATCTATTTGTACTTTAGATAGTTTGAATCTATGATTAGAATTATTGTCACATGTAAAAATAGCACCAAAGTTTGACTGATGTTAACTTGTTAGTTATCAAATGTGTATCTTCAGTCGTACAATAATGTCAATCAAATTGTTGTATATCTTGGGTTTGACTTTTGTGGGTGTCGGTGAAAATGCTGACTAATACAATGTCACTTGAACGTAGACTTTTTTTTTATCTCTCTCATAAATAGAGCCACGATTACTCATCTTTACCGATTTAATACGAGAAAACTGTAATTAAATTATGTATAGAATCAAATCAATTATTATTCTAGCTACTCGGAATTCTATCATTGATTTTAACATTTCTATAAAGATGGATAATATTTTAAAATAATATTAAATAATGATATATATTGAGAGTTCGTTGAGCTGTCTTGGCGGGATCGTTGAGAGTCAAAAACTCATCAAGACGATGTCGTATCCAAAATCTAACCATAAATCTTGGGAACGACGTGCCAGCGCGTATATAACGAAAGATCCCATCTCTCACTTTTTTCACTTCTTACACTCTTTGTTGTCTGAATGGCCGCTGTTCTTGACCAGTAATGAAGCTTTCTCTGTCCAGAACAGTTCCGTAACAAACTATGATATTAAAATATTATTCAACTTGGTTTCGTATTTTTTTAAAGACTTTACATCTTTCTCTCTCTAAATCTAGACGAAAAAAAGATGGAAGAGTTAGAGAGAGAAAAAAATGATTGGTAACCAACAATGGGTTTTGATTCTGTAAGTGCACAGAACATTAATTGCTAGAAAGTCGCAGAGGGTACAGAGAGAAGAACCTATTTTTATCTTTGTTGGTAAAAATCATAGAACGTCACCAAAAAAGAAAGTTTCCTTTTATATTTGATTTTGAGTGATGGTTTCTCAATAAATTGCAAAGATTCTCTCCAATTGAATCTTAGGAGTTGAAGCTTTAAAGGGTCTTTAGATTTTCTCATCAGAGTTTAGAGAAAGCATGACGGATCAGAAGAAGACAATCTTGCAGCTCTTCTTCTTCTTCCTCCTCTTGTTGTTAGAGTCAACGCTCGAGCAACAGACAAGTTCTTCTTCCCCAGTTGAGAAATCGGCGCTTTTGGTACTAAGGTCTTCTCTGGGGCTCAGAGGAAGAGATTGGCCTGTCAAAGGCGATCCTTGTCTGAACTGGAACGGCGTCAGATGTGATCAGAACGGTAGTGTAACTCATATCAACATTTCAGGGTTCAGAAGAACAAGGGTTGGCAATCAAAACCCTCAATTCTCAGTTGACTCGCTCGTCAGTCTCACCCGTTTAGCCTCCTTCAACGCCTCAAGGTTCTCACTTCCAGGCCCAATCCCTGTTTTATTGGGATCCAGCCTGTTGACTTTGCGGGTGTTGGACCTTAGCTCTTGTTCCATCACAGGAACCATCCCTGCAAATTTGAGTGGGCTATCACGCCTCACGTTTCTTGATCTTTCCAATAACTCAATCCAAGGGAACATTCCTCTGTCTCTTACGTCTCTTCAGAACCTATCATTTCTTGATCTTTCCTCAAACTCTGTAGATGGTTTGATCCCTGCTAGTATTGGGGCACTCTCAAAGCTCCAGCGTCTGAATTTATCACACAACGCCTTGTCCTCCTCCATACCTCCATCACTTGGAGATATGTCTGCTTTAGTTGAACTTGATCTCAGCTTCAACGACCTGTCTGGTTCGGTTCCATCAGAACTCAAAGAGCTCAGAAACTTGCAGACACTTGTAGTTGCTGGAAACCGCCTTTCAGGATCCCTACCTCCTGATCTGTTTAGTTTCATGAGTAAACTCCAGATCGTTGACTTCAGAGGCTGTGGTTTCACCGCCGTTTTACCTTCTACCTTATGGTCGTTACCAGACCTGAAGATTCTAGATCTTTCTGGAAATCAATTCTCCAACGAGCTGCCTAATACCACTGTCAGTTTTGGTTCTACTGTCTCATTGCTAAACATGTCGGAGAACATGTTTTACGGCAATCTCGCACTTATACTGAGGAGGTTCCGAGTTGTTGATCTGACAAGAAACTATTTCCAAGGTAAAGTTCCAGACTTTGTGCCCATCAACGCTTCCTTGAGCAACAATTGTCTTCAGGGGCCAACGAGCCAACGAGGATTGTCGGACTGCTCTTCGTTTTACTCCAGTAAGGGATTAAGTTTCGACAATTTCGGACAGCAACCAGCACAGGAAAAGAAGCCTGAGTCTCCCTGGTTAAGCCACAGGATTAAAGTTATAATTGCTGCAGTTGGAGGGTCTATTTTGGTTATGCTCGTTCTCATATTGTTACCGATAACAGTGAACTTCTGTGTCCGTAGAAGAAACAGGTCATCAACCAGTACACGTCCTAGAGGGAGAAACAACGGCGTTGGCCCATTGCCTCCTGATGAAACACTTCCCTCTGAAAGAGGAGGAGGAGAAGGAGTCTCTGTAAATTATGCGAGCCTTGGAACGTCATTCACCTATCAACAGCTGCTCAATGCCACAAAGGAATTCGGAGATGCGAACCTGATCAAGAAAGGAAGATCAGGTGATCTTTTCAAGGGAGTTCTAGAAACCGGAGTCCAGATCGTTGTGAAGAGAATCAACTTGGAGTTGATGAAGAGCAACGAAGCGTATCTAACAGAGCTGGATTTCTTCAGCCGGTTTGCTCATCCGAGAGTAGTCCCATTTGTAGGAAAATGCTTAGAGAACACAACGCAAAAGCTCTTGGTGTATAAGTACATGATGAACAGGGATTTACCGAGCTCATTGTTCTACAAATCAAGCTCCCTTGTTGACGACGGATTGAAATCTCTAGACTGGATCACCAGGTTGAAAATCGCATTGGGAGCAGCAGAGGGACTTTCTTATCTGCATCACGACTGTTCACCATCTATAGTCCACAGGTATTTCACCATCATTCCTTTACATTCAAACCAACAAGCACAATGTGTTCATAGTGATGCTGATTTTCTCCAATGTGACTGTGTTTTAAAGAGATGTACAAGCAAGCAGCATTCTCCTGGATGATAAGTTTGAAGTAAGGCTTGGAAGCTTCAGCAAAGCTTGCCATCAAGAAAACAACGGCCGTCCAAAGAAAATCGCCCGCTTGCTCAGCAGACTATCCCAGTAAGTGTCTCTCCAACACACTGAGTTGAACACCTTAGCTAAAATTAGATTAAACATATCTAACAAGAAGCTTCTTTCGTTGTTCACTCTCTTTCAGGTCTTCTCAAGAAAGTGTTCCTGGTGAGTTCATCATCTTCAAATGTTAAAAATCTAAATTCTTAAATCTCAATATTCTAACAATCTCTCTCTCCACAGACTCTCCAGCAACAGCAACATGCGCATACGATGTCTACTGCTTCGGGAAGATACTCCTGGAGCTAATCACAGGCAAAATCGGAATCAGCTCATGCGAAGAGCCCCAATTCAAAAAGATCCTAACGGAGATAATCCCCCACATCTCATCACAGGACAAAGAGCCGATCACAAACATTCTAGACCAATCCCTCCTCGTCGACGAAGACCTCTTGGAAGAAGTCTGGGCGATGGCGATCGTCGCCAGATCCTGCCTCAACCCCAAACCGACGAGGCGTCCGCTGATGAGACACGTGGTGCAGGCGCTGGAGAATCCGCTGAGAGTGGTGAGGGAGGACAGCAGCGAGTCGGAGAGGTTCCGCACGATAGGATCCTCGCGAGGGTCGTCGAGCAGCGGAAGAGTGTTCGGAAGCTGGAGGCAGAGCATTTCTGATCCCGTGGCGGCGGGGACGAGTAGCCTTCTGTCTCAGGCGGAGGGTTTAGCGAGATCCGGAGGTATGACGGGATCGTCGACGAGGGGAAGTAGCCGTGGCGCGTCGAGTCGACGAAGTATGAAAGATGTATAGCGAAAAAACGAACTCACACTATATATTTTTTTCACATTTTCTTTTTTCTTTTGTGGTTATGATTTGTTTATCTTTGTTCATAAGATTCCCAGAAATTTATAAATCAAACACGACCAGTTTTGATTTGGTGATTATCTTTGGGGGAAATTGTGTCAATTTGGAGAAATATGTAAATTGTAATACCTTTGGGGGGGGGGAAATAACCATAAAAATAAAGTCTTATGGGCCAGTGATTGTGAAGCCTATTGGGCTACTTTGGGCCGTAGGGTTGGTTTAGTGCTATGTTCTTCACGAAGTCGTCGTCGTCCATTTTCATAGCGTTTCCTCCTTGAGATTCTTCTTCGAGAGAGAGAGAGATGGCATCGCTTTGCAAGTCAGCGCTATTGAGTGGTTCTAGAAATTTAGTATCTAGATCGAGGATCGTAACTCAAAAGTATCTCAATCTTAAACCGACAACGACGACTTCAGCTCCTTTTGCTTCATCCATCCCTCGCGCTTCAAGGTGAGCACTCGAATACTGAACCATGTTTTTGTGAGATTGTGTTTAGTAAGGAACTTTTTGTCAATGCAAATTGTTGAAGGGTTCTGTCGGCTTTGGGAAGCGTTGAAACGATGATTCCGCTTCACAGTGCGGTTGCTTCAGCTCGGCTCCGGTCAAGCATCGCTGCTGATTCCTCTTGTTGGAGCATGCTTTCCGAGGGTAATTTTTCATCTCTTTTTTTCTTGTTTATTTTCCTTAAATTTTCTGCCCTTTGTGCTAGTTTTTTTTTTGTAACTGCTTTTGAAATTAAAAGTGAAATTGGAGATTTATTGATTAGTAAGCTAGAATCTCCTTCATGGAATAGGGTTGAAACTCTTAGATGGCAATCTTTTTGTATGAAATGGGATTTTAATAGATGGATGGCTTCGATGATATGGGTTCTCAATAAGCATGACTCTTTACATAATCATTTTTTTAGATATATATGTTTGGTCTTAGATTCTTTATGTGCTTGTTGTGTAAACTTTGCTTTTCTGACATGTCTTCTTATACTCAATGCAATAGGATTTGCCACGCCTTTGTGACCCCCCCCCCCCCGGTCTGCTGGATTCTATATAAGGCAAAAAAATAATAATCAAAACTATTAGGACTTGCTTTCAGACAATGAATGGACAAGAATATTACTTTCTTCTAGTTTGAACTCTTTCGTTGATGTATTGTTATAGTTCACAAGAAATGTTGCTTCAAAGTTCCAGTTATCTTTCTGTTGCTATTTGTATCCACACATTTTGGGGATTTTCTGCATGGAAATTCAGCTTCTCCTCTCTTCTCTTCTCATTTGCATTGGTCTTGATCATGAAGCGTCCATGGGTTGATTGATACTAGTTACTGTGCTGCTTAAGACTACTCTACTTGCTGTTGCCAGTTATAGGACCGGTTGTGTTATCTTGAGTTTAGACTTTTTGGGGGCATGGAATGGATATTAAATATCTCAAACTACTACTAATCATCATCTTATAGCGAACAAATTAGACGTCGTTTTCTCAATTCTAACGAACATACTTAAACTGAAAACCCTACCAACCAATAATTGTGAATCCAAACTTTCCTTGCAGTCTACTCCTGCACTCGTTTATTTATAATAATGATGTAAGCTATAACTTGATTACTATTTTTTTTTTCTGGTCTACCAACTATGTAACTACAGTATTGTTACACTAGAAAACAGAAATATACGATAACCCCACACTCACCAGACAAACTGACAGATCGTCCCACGCTAATTTCGCCGGGCTTCTTGTTTATATTACCAATGGGAAAAAAATAAGCAACTGTGCTTAATGAAAATTACTAGCTATTACTAAGGAAAATAATAAAATCACAGTCTATATCCTTTGACATTAATCAGTCATTTAGAAGGTATTTCTACTGAGTTAAGAATAAAATTTCAGTAAATAAAAGAGATAAGGTTATGATATAGAAACTACATACAAAACATGCGTGTGTGTGTGCGCGCGCGCGCCTATATAATAGCTCATGTTCTTAATGTAATAACTCGAACGAGATATAACAAAGAGAATTTAGAATACCTAGCTAGCTAAAGGCTAGCAATATGGGGAATTGTGGACTAAAGCCAAAAGTATTGTCGGAAACCGGAGCTCCGGCGCCAGAGGAGCTTGAGATTTCACATCTTGAAGATCAGAAGATCGACGCTGCGAAATCTCTTATCAACTTGTTCCTTCAAGTAAGTCAACTAAAATTTACAAACAGAAACATAATGTAATAGCTTTTGGGATGTTAAATTCTTAATTATGTTAATCGTTTATATATCGTTTGTGGGGGTTTTTTTTGGTTAAATACGACAAGGCAGATAAGACTATGAAAGAGGTCGAGAAGACAACACCGGAAAATATACCCGTTACTAAAGATCTGAAAACAGCTTTGGCTGATGATCAGAAGGTTGTGAACGAAGAGGCCGTTCATGGCCAGAAAGTGATCGACGATGCGACTGTGAAAGAAACAGAAACAGAGGCGAAGTCAGAAGCGCAGTGAAATAAGCTCAAAACTTTTTACAAGCTAGTTTCTGCATTTGCGGTCTTGGATCTCAATACACTTTTCTTTTGTTTAGCTTATGTTTGTTCCTGTCTTAGATTCCCAAATGCAAACGCTTGATTCATTTACACGATTCGTCAATAAAAAGATTGTGAATGAAAGATGCTTTAAAAAGCTTAGTTCATGCGTTTTTTGCGTCGATGGGCTCTGTACAACCACTTTAAAAATGATGCATGCACCAAATAGGCCATAGCATCAAAGTGACGTTACTGGGATGGGCCTTAGAGATTGAACGTGCGGGTAAAGACTCGAACCCGAAGACGGATCCGAATTCCATGCATTTAATTGGGGAACAACTAACCCTTTAAAGAGGCCACCAAACTCTCGAGCCTTCAACCTATCAATTTATACATGTACAGAACAGCCAATACCATTTTTACACGTATCCATAGTTTGTTGTAAGTTATAAACGCGGCCACTTCTAACCACCACCGGTTCATGAACGACATAAATGATACTACAAGGAAAGCAAGCATACTAGTATTATTTAGGAAAAAAAAATACTAATTTCTTAGTGAAATAAATAGATTTGCACAGTAACGTCATACGAATCAACGAAAATCCTTGTATAACTAAACCATGTTCTAATTTTCTTTGATACTAAGAATTTTTTACTTGGGATATACCCAAAAAATGGCTTATTATTATACATACAAAGAAATTAAATTAAATAACTGTCCTAATTTCATGCAATTTGATTTAAAAAAATAGAGGAGACAAATAAATAGTTTCTTAAAATACTGATGAAAGCAATAAAAGAGTTATTAATAGCTCGAGCTACTTTCCTCTCCTCTCCTATGTGAGAGCCCATATATGCACCACTCCCTTGAGATAACCTAACCACACAACATAAACCAATCTCTCCCTCACTCACTCAAACAAATGGCGAAATCTCCAGAGACAGAGCATCCGAACAAAGCCTTTGGTTGGGCTGCCAAAGACAAATCTGGTGTACTCACTCCTTTCCATTTCTCCAGAAGGTTCTCATAATCAGTCTCTTGCTTCACTGTTACATAGTTTTTTTTTTTGGTCTCATTCACAGAAGGTATGTTTATAATAGAGTTTGATGCTGACTTTGCAGAGACAATGGTGACAATGATGTGACAGTGAAGATCTTGTATTGTGGAGTGTGCCACACTGATTTACATACCATCAAAAACGACTGGGGCTTCTCGTATTATCCTGTAGTTCCAGGGTAATCAAACACAAAACAAATTAGTCATACAAATATCTCCTATTTAAAAAAAAATGATTTACATGGCATAACCTATTTATATATTAATTAGGCATGAAATAGTTGGAATAGCTACAAAAGTTGGCAAAAACGTGACTAAATTCAGAGAAGGAGACCGTGTAGGAGTAGGAGTGATCACTGGTTCTTGCCAATCTTGCGAATCTTGTAACCAAGATCTTGAAAACTACTGTCCCCAAATGTCTTTCACCTACAACTCCATAGGATCCGATGGAACCAAGACCTACGGTGGATATTCGGAGTCCATTGTGGTCGATCAACGTTTTGTCTTGCAGTTTCCCGAGGGATTACCTAGCGATTCGGGTGCCCCCTTGCTGTGTGCTGGAATCACTGTGTATAGTCCAATGAAGTATTATGGTATGACCGAGCCTGGGAAGCATTTGGGTGTGGCTGGACTTGGTGGGCTTGGTCATGTTGCTGTCAAGATTGGTAAAGCCTTTGGTTTGAAAGTCACTGTGATTAGTTCTTCTCCTAGTAAAGAAGACGAAGCCATTAATCGACTTGGTGCTGATTCGTTTCTTGTCTCATCTGATCCTCAGAAGATGAAGGTAACTAAGAGTTCTCTTTAACCTATGGTTCTGATCCTAACCGGTTAAACCCTATGTTTTGTTTCTGTGGAAAATTTAGGCTGCAATTGGAACAATGGACTATATTATCGATACAGTTTCAGCAGTACATGCTTTGTTTCCATTGCTTGGTTTACTCAAAGTCAATGGAAAGCTCGTCACTTTGGGGTTACCTGAGAAGCCTCTTGAGCTACCAATCTTCCCTCTTGTTCTCGGTAAAGAAAACCCTAGAAACTTTCTCTACAAAGCCCTTGTTTCTTGTTGCACAAGTTAAACCCTTATTGTTAACAGGAAGGAAAATGGTGGGAGGAAGTGACATTGGGGGGATGAAGGAGACACAGGAGATGCTTGAATTCTGCGCTAAGCATAACATAACGGCAGATATTGAATTGATTAAGATGGATGAGATTAACACTGCGATGGAGAGGCTTGCTAAGTCTGATGTTAGGTACAGGTTCGTGATCGACGTCGCTAACTCCTTGAGCCCTCCATGACTTAGCCGAATCTAAGAGTTGACCCTGGAGGAGTTTGTTTCTTGTGCTTCTGTTGTGTTCGGTGTTATCTTTGTTTTCTACTGTTATGTTTTAGTGAACTGGTTTCTTCTGAAACAAGTCACCTTAAGTTGTCAGAGAATTTCTCTCTGTTTTCCTTTTCATGATATAATAAGTATTTCTGATTAGAGAAAAAAAACTTGATAAATCTTTTATTTGATAATAGTTAAATGGATCTAAAACAAAACACGAGCATTAAAAGATTTTTTCATAGCCATTTGCTTGTATTAATAATATCACAATCAAGCTTTCTTGGGAGAAGCAGCTGGAGAAGAGTCGCTAGAGTTTGGATCCTGGCAAAAGCCACGTAGGACATTAGCTTCCTCAGATGTAAAGCCGAGAGAAGTGAGCATCGCAGGCCAACAACTGGTCGTAATGACGTCGACGGCTTCACAACAACTAACACCGAGTTTGGTTTCGCCGTTGAGGAAGAAGAGAACGATCTCGTCAGTGCATGATTTAAGCTCGTACAATGCGTTCCAGCAATCCATTAGTCCTCCGCTTTGGAGCCTCGCCGCTATGTTGGTTGACTCCGATGGAAGATCTCTGCATGAGACGGTGGTGATTTGGAGGAGGAGGAGGCCAAGAAGTGCCACGGTGGCGAAGAGGAAAGTGGTGTTTGAAGCCATTCTTTTTTTTATTGCTGTGGCTTTGTTTTTTTTTTGTAAATTTCTTGGTTGTGCGATCAGAGAGGGCTAGCGATAGATCGAATTTATACTGATTTTTTTGGAGTTAGTGGTGTGATTATTAAGAGTAATAAAAGGTTCTATTAGTGGGGGCTGGTCTAGAGTAAATGACTAAGGAGTAATTAAAACAGGATTAGTGAAGCGTTAGGCTTTTTAGTGAAGAACAGATGAGTAACGGAGGATGTATACAAAAGGTTTCTTTGTATCAAACCTCTATTACGTTCAACAAGATTGACCAACAAAGTGGCTGTAGTTTAGTGGTGAGAATTCCACTTTGTGGCCGTGGAGACCTGGGCTCGAATCGCAGCAGCCAAACTTTAATCTTTTTGAATACCTAACATTTAGGTATGTACTTAAGTTTTCTAATTAACAACCCTTTTAATACTCCCTCCGTTTCGTTACGTAAGAAGTTTTGCTTAAAACCGCGGGTATTAAGAAACTTCAACTTTTTCTAAAGCAACAATAAAAACGTTTTTTTATTTATTGCACACATTCATTTTGTCTGCAACATTTAATTAGAAAGAGATTATTGTTAGTAATAAAATTAATAAAAAATAATACTAACAATCACACGGTTGAGTTTTTAGAAATTTTTTTACAACATTTTGGAGCCAAATTTTTGTATAACTAATTTAAACTAAAAAATCAAAATTTTATGATGGAGCCAAAGTAAAACTTTTGAACAGTTTGTAATATGCTTATTTAAGCTTCGAACCAAGAATGGTCACTCATTCTTTCTTATGGCGTCTGATTTTGATTTAAATGTTTCGTTTCAAAATTATGAGAGCGATATCTTGTTTGATTTAAACGAAATTCCATCAGAAGAAAAAGAAGAAAACGTTAACAATGGCTACAAAGATATACCAATTAGTCCAGGTATTTTTTTCGGTTACTCATTGGTGTTTACTTATTATATTCTCTAAGAGAACAGTGTCAAAGAGATTTATGTGGTGGTCACCACTAAACCATTATATTCTTCAATATTTAATCATTTATTGGCTTGTGTGATGCTCTGGTCAAAAATTGTTGGCGTAATCTTATTTCCTTTGTTTTAAAATATGTATATGTTGTTTTGTTGTCAGTCATAATTCTACTATCCATTTAACCTTATTTATTTCTTAAATTAATTTTTGTAACAGGACATGATGTTGTTCAAAGTCAACCAAATTTACCAAAAACCAGGAAATTTTTGTCAAATGAAGAAAGGCACGAGGTCTTCGGTGCTTTACTTGAGAAGAGCATTGCGGGAAAGTTGGAAAAAAATATAACAAAAGAAGTTTCTCATCAGTTCTCGGTGTCTATTGCAACCGTACAAAGAATTTGGAGACAAGCAAAAGCAACAACTAATACTGGAAGAGTTAATGTATCTCATCGGAGAACGGAGAATTGTGGTCGCAAAAGAATCACAATCGAGCCAACTCAAGTTACTGCTGTTCCATTATGCAAACGGACAACTTTGAGATCAATGTCTATGACTATGGGCGTGAGTCTTACAACACTATTTAGACGAAAGAAAGAAGGGCTTATTCGACGTCATACCAACAGCATCAAGCCTTATTTGAAGGAAGCCAATATAACAAGTAGGTTACACTTTTGCTTCTCTATGTTGGATAAAAATAGTCTACCTCACGAACCCAAGTTTGTTGATATGTACAACATAATTCATATCGATGAGAAATAGTTATATATGACGAAAAAGACCGAGAAGTATTATCTACTTCCAATTGAAGAAGAGCCACATTTTCTGTTTTGTTTTCTTTTTGACTTTTTTCTTCATTTTGATCCATATTTTTATGAAGAAAAAATAGATCGAAGAAAGCAAATCAAAAACAAAAACCAATGGAGTAAGATAACACTTACGGTGGTATTTATAGTGAATTTAGAAATAGATTTTTTGGTAACTAGTAGTAACTAGTAGTAAATGCTAATTGACTGACATTGTAAGTTGTGTTAAAAAAATTGAAAACTAACGACAAAACCTTTATGTTTTTAAGTGGAATATTGTATATTTATTGCTTTGGGTTCCGACAACAACTTATATTGTGAAACAAATATTTTTTGCTAAAACTACTTACATAACGAAACAGAGCGAATAGGTTTTAGTGAAAGCTCGTGTGAGTAAGAAGAAAGCCCTAATAATAATCGGACGCCTCCTCTTTCTTTATATAAATACTTCTCATCCTCGCTATTGTCTCTAAGACCTAAAACAAACTTAGTTTCATCTTATCAGTACTCTATAGTTCTTGTACTCTTGCTGTGTTAACTTATGAATCGTCTGAGCTAGGGATGTTAATGATGATAATAGGAAAGGTTTGTTTCTCAAAAAAAAACATTCGCAGTGGCCGCCTAAGAGCTTTTTGCCTTTCACCAGGCTTGAGAGTTAATGCTGTTTCTATCCTTCCTTGGATGTCTGAAACTTTATATTATTAGCTTTAAATCTAATAAGGAGGGTTATTGGAACATGAATTTCTGTGGAATTTGATGATTTTAATAGTTGAGAGGATTTTACAAGTTAACTAGATTTACCAAATTTTATCAAATACTTTTACATAGATTTCATTACTTGTGTATAGAATTCTATTGATTGTTATTAACTTTTAAAGTAAGAAATTAATGGTGGTAGAAAAAAAGGAAAGAAAATCATTTCAATTAAGACAATTCTTAAACAACTTTTAAAAAAGTTTGTCACAAAAAAGATATCAAGAAATAAAATGACCAAAAAATTTAATTTATACTTCTTACTTTATAGATATATAAATAATAAAAAATAAAAAATATTTTTTTATATAATTTCGAAATATATGTTTTAAATTTGAATTATTATTTTGAAATTTTTTTTTTTTAATTCGAAAGTGCTTTTTAAAACTATTTTTACAATTTTTATTTTAAATTTTTAATATTTTTTTCTATTTTTTTAAGTTGTGAATTGTATTATGTTAAAGTTGTGATTTGTATATTATTTCATTCTTCAATTTGAGTTTTTGTATGTGAGTGTATTTTATTACATTGATTTCAAAAATCTTATGGGTATAGATGATATTCTCAAAGTTGAGTACTATGAGTAAAAACAAAGAAAATTTACATCCCAATAGGCAATAACAACAGATTTTAATAGAATCTTAAAATCAATGAAAACTAAACTTTTCCAATAACAAATGATTTTGAGTGGAATTTAAAAATCACCACTCCAATAACAATGGATTCTATTTAGATTTTAAAAATTCACAAACCAATAACAAAAAAATCTCAAAATTTAATAACTCCTCTAAAATTCTTTGCCTGATAACAATAGGCAATAACAACAGATTTTAATAGAATCTTAAAATCAATGAAAACTAAACTTTTCCAATAACAAATGATTTTGAGTGGAATTTAAAAATCACCACCCCAATAACAATGGATTCTATTTAGATTTTAAAAATTCACAAACCAATAACAAAGAAATCTCAAAATTTAATAACTCCTCTAAAATTCTTTGCCTGATAACCCCTCTCCCCCTCCCCCCCTCCCCCCAAAGTTTATTTGTTTTCTATATGGTTCTTTAGATTTTGAGGGCTTAATGTCTGTTTTAGCTGAATTTGATTTTGCTAGTGCTGATAAGACTGAACAAAGTCTAACACATGTTAATTCATCTGTATCGCTTTGTAAGCTATCTCTGTTTGTTAACTTTGGGTCGCCTTTCGCCGGGCTTGAGAGCTTATGATGTTTTTATAATCCTTACTTGTATGTCCGAGACTATTTAGGAGGCTGTTTTATTTAAATCATCTTATCTTTGTTGTTTATGTGGGATTTGTGATCGGTTGATGAGGATAAACATTAAGGCTTGTTTCTCGAAAATTCGCAGTGGCCGCTTAAAGCTTTCGCCTTTCGCCGGGCTTGAGAGCTAATGCAGCTTTTATCCTTCCTTGGAACTGATCCATTAACTTCATTTTTTTTAATTATTGTATACTCGTTTGTAACTAAAAAGATCTATGATGATAAACGTTAAGGCTTGTTTCTCAAAACATTCGCAATTGCCATCTAAAGCTTTCGCCTTTCGCCGGGCTTGAGAGCTAATGCAGCTCCCTTCCTTCGTTGGATGTCTAAGATCTTATTATAGAGATAAGGATGATATCTTAGAGATAAGGATAAACTCATGTTAGAGTTATCTAAACATTCTAGTTCCTACTAGTTATAGGAATCGATACTTTGTATATATAGACCGCTTGGTACATCAATACAATATACGCTTTCTACTCATTACATGGTATCTGTATAGTCGAGGCATTTTCTTTATCTGTTCCCACACGCTACAAGTCTGGATTTGTTGTGAGCTGGTTTACGTTGGCATGATATTTGATTTTGTAGATAAGGATAAACTCATGTTAGAGTTATCTAAACATTTTAGTTCCTACTAGTTATAGGAATCGATACTTTGTATATATAGACCGCCTGGCACATCAATACAATACACGTTTTCTACTCATTACACTTATACTATCTTCCTTGTTTTTTTCTATGTTTCAATGGTGGCTGTTGGACAAACTTCTCATTGTTATTTTAATTATTTGTAAAATGTGGCCAAGTTTTAATCTTGTAAGATCATTTCTTGCATATACACTGTGATAATTAAAACATGTTACTTCATTTTCAGCAATTATTATGTTCGATTGAATCCTAGCAGCGAAAATTTTCGACCTGTTTGTATATCTTTTGGCCCATTAATTATATATTTTTCCATTGACATATAAACAAAAAAAAACAATAAACTCAGATACACAACACTAGAAAGTATCAGATGGTTTATTTACAAACAAAGGGGTCTCTAATTTTTTTAATTTTCCAGAACTATTTTTTTTTTTTGAGAAAGGCTCTATTTATTATATTTTTATTTTCTTTGTTTTCTGTATTTTTGTTGTTGTTAATCCATTTTTGGTCTTTTAATATTTTTTGCAATTTTTGCCTAGTTCTTTTAATATTTCTCCCAAAAGAAACACATCCATACCGACTGATAATAAAATCTTTTAAGTTTTTTTTTTCAGCTGCACTCTCCACTTTTGCAATGTTTTTCTTGTAAAACGTGGTATTTATTTTTGGGTCCATGTATATTGATACTAAAAGAAATATACCTGCGTTCAAAATGAACGGAATTATATAATGGCTTCTTGGATGGTCTTGTTTGCATTTATTTTGAAGATATCATGGTGTTCACGTAATCTTTTTAAACATATCACTAACCATATAACTACAAAGTTTTTCCAATGACTATTCTATCTGAAGCACATGGACTCACCATGTTTCTCGCCGGGCTATACGGTTTTAGATTAAATAGTGTTCTTTGTTTTTTCTTTTGACGTCTCTTTAAAACTATACGACAAAAAAAAGACGCGAAAATAAAGACAGGAAACGGGGTTGCACACGTGTAAAGCTCAGTTTAACAGTTCGTTGCGTGTGGAGACAACCGAAACGGGAAAGTCTGCTTACGTGTGTGCATGTAGTGCTAAACGGGGACCTCTACTCGCACGTGCCCCTGTTATTTGACGTTTGATTGTTTGATGTGTGGCATTTTAATGGAAGCCCACACGAATTTTCCCATGTTAATGTGACTCACAATTAAACCAAGTCAACCCTGTAATGATCTACCATTACCCGGAAGCATATGAATATATATTATATGTTACTTGGAGACGAGTAAACATTTCATTTTAAATGTCTTTGAACGGATTATTCGATTACCTGCAGTGCATTCTCTTGATTTTATATGGGGTTGGGATCCTGATATAATTCTGATACACAAATCAAACTGGCCTATCAATTAGGTGTTAGATGTTTTTGCTGGAAACAGCTAGAAAATTAATTGAAATTTATTTGAAAGGACACTCTCCATTGACCAACAAAACTTTCAATTATTCCACGTGCAGCAAGTATTCATTTTCAGCAAAAATATATATTAATAATTATGAATTTATTTCTTATATTAAACTTAACCATAGCAAAATGATAATCCAGCAGGCTAGCAAAATGATTGAAATAATATGCTAATTTTCATAAGTCGACTACTATATAGTTTGTTTAATGCACTGCTGCCTTGTTATACCTACAATGTGGTGGTGGGGGGGGGGGAGGTCACTTGCTTGACCTTTGAGCAAGTAAATTACAAAACCAACAAAGATGCTGCATCATATTTAAAACTCTTAATTACATTGTAAAAATCTAAAGAGTCACAAGTTTAATTTTTATTGGAATGGGTTTGCTTTTTAAGGAGACAATTTTAAATGTGTATAGAATATCTAAGCATTAAGAAATAGTATTAATTGCAAAAATGTTATCTTAAATATAAACAAAGTATATGTCAATGTGAGAGTTTGGTTGATACGAGCAGCTTATGAGAATACGGATTTGGAAGATTCTAAAATCCTTACTATGTGTTAAATATACGTCATCTTTGGAATTGGCTGTAAACATGGCATGTTCTATAGATGTTTGCAAGACTCACAAATCTCAGTAACTCAACTTATAATCACGCTGCATTAACACTCAACATTTTATTTTGGAACATACTTTTATTATATATTTTGTCAAATATTTATGATTTCATTTATATTTGCTAGATTTATTATCCAGAACTAGTACTAATTTACACATACAAACACGTAATTAGATTCCATCATGTTATACAGTAGAACCTTTATAAATTAATATTGTTGAGACTTTGAAATTTTATTAATTTATAGAGATATTAATTTACAAAAGTTTCCTTATTTAGATTTTTTATTTTAAGATATATTTATTCTAAGACAAGAAAAATATTTGATCATAATGTATAGACATTAATTGCTATTTGACATTTATATTAATTTTATTATATTATTTGGTGTATATAATCTATATTGCATAGAACTTAAATCTGGTTTAAGATATAATATTACTAAATCTCATCAAAAATATATTAAGTGTTAAGAAAATATAAAGATAATTTCACTGTAAATATAAAACAAACAATATAATAATAGGTTTTTACTTATATAAAATATGTATACATATAAAAATTATTAATTATAATTTTAATGGGACCATATATTTACATAGAATTTTCTAAAAAAATATTATCTTATTATTTTATCGATTTGTGTCAAATTTTAAACCGGCACAAATTAGGACTGTCAAAATTTATTAATTTATAGAGATTATTAATTTATCGATTATTAATTTATATAGGTTATACTTTATATTTTAATCCGTCTATGAAATATGGAAACAAACATTTGTTGTTATAGGAATTGATATTTTTTTACAGATTTTGTATTTAAGCCAGCTATTTAGATTAAGATTGGCGGTCAACAGGTTATGATGATAACTTAGTTGTATTTTCATTGCAATGATTGATTAAATAATTTTATAATCTAGTCCAAACTGCATACGATGTATTGCGATTGCAATTTAGAGACATCATTACGCATATTATCAGGATGTATATGTTATGTTATGATTTTTGTGGGTTACTACTATGTGGGTTTTAATATAGACTCAGGCGTTTTTCTTGAACAGTTTGGCTTATGCAATTATATGTTTATAATCAGCCCACCGACCCAATTATCTGTTATTAATGTCTTTTATATCTAATATATATAGGCCTGGGCATTCGGGGTCCCAATCGGGTTTCAGTTTTGTCTAACCAGATTTCGGTTTTTCGGGTTTATAAAAATTAGCCATATTCGGGTTATATGAAAGTTCTGTTCGGGTTCTATCAGGTTTGGGGTCGGGGTTAGTAAATCTTCAAAGAACCGGTATAACCCGTTATACTTTCGGATTCGAGTCTCAATCGGTTCTTCGGTTTAAAAGTACCTGATTTATTCATACTTTATAACCACAACATAAGTAAAATTGCTTCTTCAGATTTAAAATACCTGATTTTTACCTATTTTCTAACCAAAACATAAGTGAAATTGATTCAAAAATAATAAAAGAACATCAAATGTCATCATTCAAAATCAAAAGAGAGGTAAATATAGTTATTAATAGAAAGAAAACCAAATAAATGAAATCATAAAACGTAAATCAAGTTCTGAGAAACATTATTTAATGAAAACAAAACCAAAATCTATAAACTTCAAGCTTTAACCGCCACCTTCAACCAGCAACCTTCGTGTAATAGATAATTATTTTAGATATTCAATAATATCTTAAAGTATTTTGGATACATAATATCTTAAAGTATTTTGGATACATATTAGGAATTGAGATCACAGTTGGTACAAGTTCTTTTTTGAGATTTTGAATGTTTCAGGTTCTATCGGATATCCATTTAGGTTCGGGTTCGGTTCAGATAATACTCATAACCTGAAATACCATAAAACAAGATCCATTCAGTATATGTCGGGTTCGGATTGGTTCAGATTCATTTTTATCGGATCTGATTCGGTTCGGATTTTCGGGTTCGGTTTATTTGCCCCGCCCTACTAATATATATACAAATACATTTGATTTCTCCGATTTGTACCTTAAAATATTCACTTAATATATTCCCACTTTATTAACGAATCATATAACTAAACTTCGCGCATCTACCATGCTAGTATACGAAAACAAAAAAAAAAACTAAACATTTAAACCAAACCAACAACAATGTATATATGTCACCATATCATTATTATTATTGTAAACTTTCAGTCACCGTAATATTTCTTTAGAGGTGAATTCAAGTAAATAGGATATGTCAATGTTCGTATATAACAAAATTTCACGTATAAAATTATATATTTATGGATTAACTATCATTAATAGTCTGGATGACTGCTTTGTAAAGCAAAACTCCGTACTTTGTAGAAAATATTAAAAACTAAGAAAAATTAATTACAAGTTATTGATAATGTATATGTCTTAACACGTAATTATTACTTTTTTTTTGTATAAGCTAAAAGTTATGTAAAAGAAAGAAAGGTTTGCTCAAACAAAAACAAAAAAAAAGAAAAAGGAAAAGGAAGGTAGAGAGTAGATTGCCGCGTAAAGCCACCCACCAGCTTATCCCACTTCCATTGCATAACTTTGCATTCTTTCTCATTATTGTTGTTATCTAATCAACCACCACTGATTAGTTCAGACACACAAGTTACAACTATTCGGATTTAGCTTTTAATTCTTTTAGTTTTCAGAAGATATTTTGTGATGTAACGTGGAAAAAATGTTAAAAATAATTTTAGATTATGGGTATGCTATTGTCTAATTTTCAGAAGTGTCTTTCCCAATAATTTTTGGAAGGAAATATATATTCAAAATGAAATGTTCAAATTGTTACAATATGTAATTTAAAAGTTTTGGTAATCTGTAATTATAGATACTCCATATAGAATACATACGATATATCATCAATTCATCATATACAATTATATTACCACTAAATCTATTGAATATTTTATATACTTATACTGATAAATATTTCATCAGATATAAGATACACCAATAAGGCATACATTTTCTGCAACTGATATTAATAATTTACAATCTCAAAATAGTACAAAAATACAGAATAGCTTTAAATTAAATATAATATGTAATTCTAACAAACAGTAGATCCTTACTTAAAAAACAAAGACGTAAGTCCAAACTAAAAGATATTTAAAACTGAAAATGTTCAATAATTTCGAACAAACAAATATGTGATGTTTCATATTGTCATGCGTTTGAGGAATATCTAAAAACCATCAGAGATATTCAATAAAGCTGGCTCTCAAGTTGCAAGAAAATATTATACCTAGTTCAATTATAATTTTCTATTATACCTAGTTCTAGTTCTATTATAATTTTCTGAATCTTATGGTAACTGTTTAGGAATCATTTATGAGATTGTTGTCTGAATCTTGTAGGCGGGAGACTGAAGTGTACAAATCTTTTGATCCAGCCATTCGTGTGGTGATTTTGAAAGCTTTATGTGATATTCGTGTTGAGGTAATGTTGCTGCTGTATGTCAATCTTTTTGCAGTTGAAAATGAATTTTCGTTATGTTTTACTCTATAGATGT
This sequence comes from Brassica napus, assembly GCF_020379485.1. Classification (NCBI taxonomy): domain Eukaryota; kingdom Viridiplantae; phylum Streptophyta; class Magnoliopsida; order Brassicales; family Brassicaceae; genus Brassica; species Brassica napus. The sequence goes on along the minus strand of NC_063450.1, from coordinate 54,646,756 downwards.
TCACTATATGATGTCCATTATTAAGCTGTGGTGCTCGCTGATGCGAGGCCAATGATTGACTTGAAAACAAGATCGTTATAACACTGGCTCTCAAGTTGCAAGAAAATATTATACCTAGTTCTATTACATCAATGCATCCGTATAGAAGACAGAAGTAGTATTATTCAAAAAGAAATAACTAGTTGCCCATAAAAAAAAAAAATAAAGAAGTAACTTATAATCATTAGCAACAAAACTGGAGGATTTATTTAACTATTACAGTTTCAGAGTACTTTATTGCTTTTCAGAAGGAAAAAATCGACTTAAACCTGCCTGCATAATTTATTTTAAAATCTATCCGCCACCAAAAAGATTACTAGTAATAATTATATCACTTTTCGCAATGAGAAAACATAATTAAATCATAAATCGGGAAAGAATGATGGTCCAAAGACAACATATCAGCGTGTGAAATTAGGCCACGTCATTAACCTGACATTATCACGTGTAGTTTCTCAGCTCAAGTGGGACCTATAGTGCTGATTTATCCATCATGATACTGAATTGTTCAAATTTATTTATTTGTAAGCCGATTTTTATATTTTGATTGGTGTCTTTAGAAGATGGTGAAAGAAAAAGGTTCATCCTTCGAAAAAAAAAAAATAGATGGAGAAGGAGACGAAGCCCATCAAGGTAGGGCCTATTAAGGAAATTCTATCGCCAAGTAGGTCCCATATATTTCTGTAAGATGACTAGATGTTATCGGCTGATTGTATTTTCTTCGTCTTCATTTTTGGGGGGACAAATTAGTTGGAATTATTGCGTTTTATATTGGTCACCATAACAGATTTTAATATAAATGATGTTATGCTATTGGCATAATTTTTTTATGATGCTGGGTACTATTAAAAAACAAAAAAAAAAATCAACTTTAGAAACTTTTTTACGTTGTAAAAAAAAAGAAACTTTTTTACATTTTACTTTTGTGCAAAATAGTTTCTATGTAAGTAATCAAACATTACTTTTCTAATTTACCTATTCATCGGGATTAATTTATGCGATTGCAATCATATTTAGTTCTATATATAAAAAAAAAAACCATCCACAGCTGTCTGTTGTTAGATTTCTTTAGGGAAAATACGAAAAAAATAAGATGCATTTGTTCAAGAAAAAACAAAAAAAAGGCACTTGTGAGTAAAAAGGAAAGAAGAGAAGACTTTTTTGTTATGTACTAGTTGAAGGGCATTTTGCAACTTCGTCACTAGATTTACTGTTAGATACATGTACGGTTCACTACATTAGATTTACCGAGGAAGAAGGAGGAGGAAATAGCAATCAGCATTTATTCATCAGCTTAATCCATGACCGTTGAGATGAGATCAATGGCTGGGATTGGTTTCAGCCCGGTGGGGGGTCCATTTCGCACAGTGTACTACACTCTCAAACATTTACGAACGTCTATGTTAGTCACACTTTAGATAGACACTCTTCCACCAATCACACTCGTGTCCAGTGAGCGTATGCAGCACACGTCACGGTGGTAACTCGGTGCAGATAAACGACGCCGTATTCGTTATTGCGTGTTATTAACGTGCCAAGAGAGAGTGTAGGTGTTGCGCCACACGAATGCTTAATCAATCAGTGCTGGGAGGACAGTTTCGTCCCTTTTGGAAATTGAAATCATTGCCCTCTTGGCGTTTTCCTTAATTTTGATGACATTATAGAATACAATGTTACTTACGGAATAAATACATCACTAAACACATTTTCATCTCAGCTTGTATAAAAAGCTTACCTGTACCAATATAGTATTAGATCACGTCGGATTTTTTTTTTAGCAACTGTGCTTATATAAACTTTCCCAAAAAGAGTTATATCTTCAATAAAAGTTACAAGTTTGTCATGGCCTATTATTTAAGTGGCATCGTAAGACTGGTTAAGACTCCAAACCTGTGATTGCGACTTGTTTCCATACGAAATGTTTCTCTAAAAATTAGTGATAGTAGTATATCTCCAATAGAGTTATGTTTACTGCTATTACCCAACGACATGCGTGTACTCTTGCACCTTTATAAGTCAAGATATTTACATATCCTGAGAGATTGTATAGGGTAGAAAACATTTGTCAAGATTGTGTATATGACCATGTATACAGCAAATAGAGCTGCGCATAGTGTTTTGTACATAGTTAAAAGTTTACGTGAAACAACAAACGGCTAATTCATACATCAACAGAGTCCAGCGGTCCCAATCAGTACATAAGTTTTGCAAATACATACATGAACACATAGTTAATTCAAATTTCATACACGAACTAACAAAATTCGGTTTTTGCATACATTGACCAATTATCCATTAGTCAAACGTAACGGAATCTGAGCTGTCCGTTATATACCGCTTACGTGGCTTTTTACGTTTTTAAATAATGAATAAATTAATAAAAAAAAATTAAAAGATGGTTAGAGTGGGAAATCAAACCTGGGTCTGAGCGATATCCATTGCATGCTAAACCGTTGTACCAAAGAAGCTTATTGTTTATAGTCTCGATTGTTTCCTATTTATACCTAATGGATATTTCATTCACATATTTTTTTTTTGTGGTTGACTTTATCATCCAAATTGTTCAGAATAGGGCTGGGCAAATAAACCGAATCCGAAAACCCAAACCGAATCCGATCCGATAAAAGTGAATCCGAACCGATCCGAACCCGACGTAAATACCGAATGGATCTTGTTTTGTGGTATTTCGGGTTATGGGTATTATCCGAACCGAACCCGAATCTAAATGGATATCCGATAGAACCCAAAACATTCAAAACCTCGAAAAGATCTTGTACCAAACATGATCTCAATTCCTAATATGTATCCAAAATACACTAAGAAATATTGAACATCTAAAATACTTATCTATTACATGAAGGTTGGTGGTTTTATTAAATGAAGGTGGATGGTTGAAGATGGCCGTTGAATCTTGAAGTATTTAGATTTAGATTTTGTTTTTGTTAAATAATGTTTCTCATTTCATGAGAACTTGAATTTCGTTTTATGCTTTTATTTATTTGGTTTTCTTTTTATTAGTAAATATGATTACTTTTCGTTTGATTTTGAATGATCACGGTTGATGCTCTTTATTTTGAATCGATTTTACTTAAGTTTTGGTTACAAAATAGGTACAAATCAGGTATTTTAAAACTGAAGAACCGATTTTACACATGTTTTGGTTATAAAATAGGTAAAAATCAGGTACTTTTAAACCCGATTGGGACCCGAACCCGAAAGTATATTGGGTTGTACCGGTTCGTTGAAGATTTACTAACCCCGATCCGAATCCGATAGAACCCGAACCGGTCCCGAACCGAACTTTCATATAATCCGAATGGGACTGATTTTGATAAACCCGAAAAACCGAAACCCGATTGGATAAAACCGAAACCCGATTGGGACCCCGAATTCCCAGGCCTAGTTCAGAAAAGAGACTAATCATCCAAACAAAATGAAAAAATATTCAAATATTTTTATTTTTTTTGTTTTTGTGGAAGAAATAACCTTTTTATATATTCGAAAAAATAAAATAATAATATATATTATTAAAAAGGGGTTACATACATTGAAGTTGTTTCTACCTTTACTATATTTTTGTGAAACAGAGATCGAGAGATCGTTACCTTGATGAAATTTCTAATTTCCTCTTGTTTGAATTTGAGTTTATTTGCAAACACTTATGTTTCTAACGTTCTCTTACAATTACTGGAAACTGGAAAAAAGTTTACTCAAAATTGAAACAAGAACAAATTAGAGATTTCAACAAGAGAACGAACTAGTTCAAAAAGGGAATTGATATTACTAAGGATTATGGATCGGTTTAGCGGAACACGCCGGTGTGGTAGTTGAACGAAATTAGACGTGCAATATTTGAATTAGTTTGTTTTGTTCAATTTAAGCTTGTAATTGACATTTGAATTTTTGTTTATCGAGTTGATTATTAAAAGTAAATATTATCTTAAAAAAATAGAGATTCACAAACAGATAATAAAGTAGAAGACAACTCCAATGTACGTAACCCTTTTTAATAATATATATTATTTTATTTTATTTTTTCGAATATATAAAAAATGATTTCTTCCACAAGAAAAGGAAAAAAAGAACAAAAAAGTTTTTGAATTTTTTTGGAACAATTTGGATGATAAGACAAACATGGAAAGAAAAAAAAAAGAAATATGTGAATGAAATATCTATATAAACAGGAAACATTTGGGACTATAAACAATAGGTTGGGTCTGGCACAATAGATTCATCGGATATATCGCAAACCGGGGTTCGACTACCCCTCTAACCATTTTTTTATTTTTTTTATTAATTTATTCATTATTTAAAAATGTAAAAAGCCACGTAAGCGATATATAATGGACAGCTCAGATTCCGTTATGTTTAACTAACTGATAATTGGTCAATGTATGCAAAAATCGAATTTTGTTAGTTCGTGTATGAGATTTGAAATAACTACGTGTTCATGTATGTATTTGCACAATTTATGTGTTTATGTACTGATCGGGACCGCTGGACTCTGTTGATGTTGGAATTAGCCGATTTCCCGTCTATCCATCTATGTAATTGCCAGAAAAAACGAAAGAGGTCTAAAAGTGACAGGAAAAGAAATTAATTAATTAGTGAGAAAATAATTAGCAAAGACTAATGACATTGAGTAAAGAATTGGCAAAGACTAAATAAGAGTACTAATGAGCAGATAATAGTAGATACTAATACTAATAGCCTTCTGTAGTCATAACGAAATTCATAATTTATAGAAAGAGAGAGTCTACCATTAATTGACACTCATGTCCCAATCGCGCTCACACGTACGCTCGTTTTTTGTTCATTCTCTTTTGTAAAAAGCTAGAGAGACAATCTCTCCACCTTTTTTTCCAGACACAGGTGCAAGTGAGCAAGATAGGACTGTGAATCGGAAATATTTGTGGTTGTTGTAAAATTCATGTAAAACTTTTAATATAAACATTTAATTAATATATTCAATATGAAATTCATATACAACTTTTTCTAACAATTACATTCAATGCCTCGAATTGTTGTATATGAGTATTAATGAAGAATTTTTTTTTAGATTCTTACAAGTTTGGTTCTGCCAGCTTTTAGCTACAAGAAATTATATGTATTCCACTAACTTTAGATTCTGCGAGTTTAACCTTTGGTTTGATATTGCATAACTCCATTTTCATATTAAAACTTTTTTATAATATGTTCCAGTTTTATTGAAATACTTAGCCGCTGATATTTTATATTTATCTCTTCTAAATAATATATTTTTTTTTTTGCAAAAAGTTTCATTTTAACACATTTTATGTGAATTTTAAAAATTCTAAATATATTATGTATTTTTATTTAATATACAATTATTTAAATAAAAAATGATATAGAATGTAGAAAGACACTTTTTGAAATAAAAATAACTTAAAATAATAATATTGTAAACAAAAGTAAATAAAAGAATAATTGCATACTGAGCCATAATGAATTTACTATCAAGATTTAACCAAGTTTGCCCAATGCTTATAATAAAAATAAACAGGAAATAAAATTTTAGAATAGAACTAAATTGAAATCTCTATCAAAATGCAACGAATAATTTTTTTGTATTTATATAATTTTAAAGATCAAAGTAGACCTGATGCCAACATCAACCCAAAATTAGATTAGATTTGTATTATTATTTTTGTTTGATACAAGCTACGTCATTGAGGTAGAACATCTAGACATAATTTAATAAAGCCTAATATGAAATTAAAAAGGGTAACTAGGATATAGCTTGGGGAAGGCTTGATCCCATTTCCTAATCTCACGTAGTAAACACCTTTCATGTACTGACAAATATTTATTTTATTTAACATTTAATTTGGAAAAAAAGTTTGAGACTAACGATTTTGTGAAACCATAATTTAATTAATTTATTGTATCCTCTTGCATTAAATAATTTCTGTTTGTAACAAATACAATAATTAAAGGTAGCATTATTTGTTTGTATCTGTTATCGAAATTGAAAAGATAATAATAATAATCAGAAGAAGAGGTAAAACATGACATGTGAGTGCACAGCTGTGATCACTCTCTTCCCTTCAGCCTTTGATAAATACCTTCTTCCATCCTCCTCCTCCTCCTGTCTTTTGACTCTCCCCTCTCTCTCTCTCTCTCTCTCTCTCTCTCTCTCTCTCTCTCTCTCTCTCTGAGTTTTCACGTCTTCTCTAATGGTGGAACCAAAACTCTACATTCCCCATTCATCTTTTATGCTTCCACACACCTTTCTCTATCTGTCTTAAAAACTGTGAGAATGAAGATTTTTCCAAGCTTCTTTCTTTTTGTAACGACTCTCTTTTTCTCCGTCTTCTCTCTTTCCCTTCAAGCTTCTTCACCATCTCAGTCTTTGTACAGAGAAATACATCAGCTTATCAGCTTCAGAAACGTTCTTCCCGACAAGAACCTGCTCCCAGATTGGTCTCCCGACAAGAACCCGTGTACCTTCCACGGCGTGACTTGCAAAGAAGACAAGGTTACTTCGATTGATCTCAGTTCCAAGCCTCTCAATGTCGGATTCAGTGCTGTGGCTTCGTCTCTACTGTCTCTCGCCGGACTAGAGTCTCTGTCCCTCTCAAACTCCCACATCAACGGCTCCATTTCAGACTTCAAGTGCTCCGCTTCTCTCACCAGCTTGAATCTATCCAGGAACACCATCTCCGGCCCTGTATCAACCTTGTCGAGCTTTGGCTCTTGCATCGGTCTGAAACATCTCAACGTCTCCTCCAACACCCTCGATTTCCCCGGAAATATTCCAGGTGGGCTAAAGCTTAGCAGCAGCTTGGAAGTTCTCGATCTCTCCACGAACTCTCTCTCCGGTGCTAACGTCGTCGGGTGGATTCTCTCCAACGGCTGTTCAGAGCTGAAGCACTTAGCGGTCAGCGGAAACAAAATAAGTGGTGACGTGGACGTCTCTCGTTGCGTGAATCTCGAGTTTCTTGATATCTCCTCCAACAACTTCTCCACTTCGGTTCCGTCTCTCGGAGCTTGCTCGGCTTTGCAACACCTCGACATCTCCGCTAACAAATTCTCCGGCGACTTCTCCAACGCCATCTCCGCCTGCACAGAGCTAAAGTCCTTAAACATCTCCGGCAACCAATTCGCCGGAGCCATCCCTTCACTGCCGCTCAAAAGCCTCGAGTATCTCTCCCTAGCGGAGAACAACTTCACCGGCGAGATCCCGGAGCTTCTCTCCGGCGCGTGCGGTACACTCGCCGGACTCGATCTCTCCGGGAACGAATTCCACGGCACGGTTCCTCCGTTCCTAGCCTCTTGCCACCTTCTGGAGTCGCTCGTGCTGTCGAGCAACAACTTCTCCGGCGAGTTACCGATGGATACGTTGCTGGAGATGAGAGGACTCAAGGTGCTCGATCTCTCCTTCAACGAGTTCTCCGGCGAGTTGCCGGAGTCTTTAACGAACCTCTCCGCTTCTCTGCTCACGCTAGACCTCAGCTCCAACAATTTCTCCGGTCCGATCCTCCCGAATCTCTGCCGGAGCCCTAAAACCACGCTCCGGGAGCTTTACCTTCAAAACAACGGCTTCACCGGGAAGATTCCGGCGACGCTGAGCAACTGCTCGGAGCTGGTTTCGCTTCACCTGAGCTTCAATTACCTCTCCGGGACCATCCCGTCGAGTTTAGGCTCTCTATCGAAGCTCCGAGATCTGAAGCTATGGCTGAATATGCTCCAAGGAGAGATCCCTAAAGAGCTCATGTACGTCAACACGTTAGAGACTCTCATTCTCGACTTCAACTACTTAACCGGCGAAATCCCTTCCGGTTTAAGCAACTGTACCAATTTAAACTGGATTTCTCTGTCGAATAACCGGTTAACCGGTCAGATTCCCCGGTGGATCGGCCGGTTAGAGAGCCTCGCCATCCTCAAGCTAAGCAACAATTCTTTCTACGGGAACATCCCGGCCGAGTTAGGCGACTGTCGGAGCTTGATATGGCTGGATCTCAACACCAACTACTTCAATGGCACGATTCCGGCGGAGATGTTCAAGCAATCCGGGAAAATCGCTGTTAATTTCATCGCCGGGAAGAGGTACGTTTACATAAAAAACGATGGGATGAATAAAGAGTGTCACGGAGCTGGCAACTTGCTTGAGTTTCAAGGAATCAGATGGGAGCAGCTTAACCGGGTTTCGACGAGGAACCCTTGTAATTTCACCAGAGTGTATAAAGGCCACACTTCGCCTACGTTTGATAACAACGGCTCCATGATGTTCCTCGACATGTCTTACAACATGTTGTCTGGATACATACCGAAAGAGATCGGTTCCATGCCCTATCTGTTTATTCTCAACTTGGGTCATAACTCCATCTCTGGTTCTATTCCCGACGAGGTTGGTGATCTTAGAGGGTTGAACATTCTTGATCTTTCGAGCAATAAGCTCGACGGGAGGATCCCTCAGGCTATGTCGGCACTTACTATGCTTACGGAGATTGATTTGTCGAATAATTTGTTATCCGGTCCGATTCCTGAGATGGGTCAGTTCGAGACTTTTTCCCCGGTTAAGTTCTTGAACAATTCTGGTTTATGTGGTTATCCGCTTCCTCGGTGTGGTCCTGCAAATGCAGACGGGTCTGCTCACCAGAGATCTCACGGAAGGAAACCTGCATCATCGGTTGCGGGTAGCGTGGCGATGGGACTGTTGTTTTCCTTTGTATGCATATTCGGGCTGATCCTCGTTGGTAGAGAGATGAAGAAGAGACGGAGGAAGAAAGAGGCGGAGCTTGAAATGTATGCTGAAGGGCATGGTAACTCCGGGGATAGAACCGGTAACAACACGAACTGGAAGCTGACCGGTGCAAAAGAAGCATTGAGTATCAACCTCGCAGCTTTCGAGAAGCCGTTGCGGAAACTCACTTTTGCGGATCTTCTCCAGGCCACGAACGGGTTCCACAATGATACTATGATTGGATCAGGCGGGTTCGGAGATGTTTACAAAGCTGTTTTGAAAGACGGAAGCGCCGTGGCTATCAAGAAACTGATCCACGTTAGCGGTCAAGGGGATAGAGAGTTCATGGCTGAGATGGAAACGATAGGGAAGATCAAACACCGGAACCTTGTTCCCCTTCTCGGCTACTGCAAAGTCGGAGAAGAGAGGCTTCTCGTGTACGAGTTCATGAAGTATGGGAGCTTGGAAGATGTACTGCACGATCCGAAGAAGGCTGGCGTGAAACTAACATGGTCCATGCGGCGAAAAATCGCGATTGGGTCAGCTAGAGGGCTCGCCTTTCTTCACCATAACTGCATTCCTCATATCATCCATAGAGACATGAAGTCTAGCAACGTGTTGCTGGACGAAAACTTGGAAGCTAGGGTTTCGGATTTTGGCATGGCTAGGCTGATGAGCGCGATGGACACGCATTTAAGTGTCAGTACATTAGCCGGTACACCGGGTTACGTTCCTCCCGAGTATTACCAGAGTTTCAGGTGTTCAACAAAAGGAGACGTTTATAGTTACGGCGTGGTCTTACTCGAGCTTCTCACGGGTAAACGACCAACCGACTCGCCGGATTTTGGAGACAATAACCTTGTTGGATGGGTGAAACAGCATGCGAAACTGCGGATTAGCGACGTGTTTGACCCCGAGCTTTTGAAGGAAGATCCAGCGCTCGAGATCGAACTTTTACAACACTTAAAAGTTGCGGTTGCGTGTTTGGAGGATCGGGCTTGGAAGCGACCGACCATTTTACAAGTCATAGCCATGTTTAAGAAAATACAAGCTGGGTCGGGGCTAGATTCGCAGTCGACGATAGGATCAATAGAGGATGGAGGATTCAGTACAGTAGAAATGGTTGACATGAGTATTAAAGAAGTGCCTGAAGGAAAATTCTGAAAGAAACCAACATCAGATTCTTTGCATTTTCTAAAATGTATGTAATTATGTTATTTACACATGAGACGATGTTCCTTTTTTGTTGGGTTCGGTCGGATTGGGGGGAATGGAGAAGAGAAAAGAGAGAACTTTGTTATGAATATTATGTAAATATACAGTTTTTCATTTTCTTTCTAGAATTTGTAATGTTTGTTTGTCGTTTTCGTTCTATGAAAATTTAATAACGAAATGAACCTCACGAAAAAAATCATAATAAGTTTCAGACTTGTGTATTAAATTCGACCGAACATGCGTAAATGCACGTGACCCATGTTTTATTATGGTCAGGGAATTCACGGTGCACGGGAATGGATGATAGATAGATACTCCATTTAGTTTTTTTTTCCTTCTTTTCATGGTCGTATATTTTCATAACAAATGTGGTCCCTTTTGAGTTTTTTTTTTCACTATACGGCGAGTTAAAGTTTTTGAATTTTCTTGTCTTTATACATGTAGGTGAATCGATCCGTTGGACCATATTTATTATTTCCAGCTACCTTATTCAGTGCAACTTTGTTTATTTCAATATCTCTGATCAAAATATATACGTATTTTTTTCTTTAACAACTGGATTTATTTATTTTGTTTTCTGAAATATAATGAATACCTTAGGTTAAACATTTAGAAGATTGCATTTAGTACTATTGTGATGTCACAAAATTGGTATTGACAATGATAGGATGGATGATACGAATTCCGTTATCAGATAAGGATGCTCTCGTGACATTATATCGGTGTTTTTAAAACAAGACCGACCCGGTGGTTGAACCGGGTTCGACCATAAACCAATTATGTAGTCGGGTTGGGTCTAATAATTGGTTCGATCATAAACCTGTTACGTAGCCAGATTAAATTTTAGAGTTATTAAACTGATAAAAATCATTAAAACTATCAAAAATCTGTAAACAATCCATATAAGTATAAAACTCGTTTATATTTATAATATTTTATGTTTTAAAATCATTTATATTTTAATTATATATCATATTTACTAACATTATTTTTAAATCTATATACCAAAGTTATATTAAACCAGATTATTGAATTAGTTTTGACCCGGTCGAATCATATTAAACTGTGACCCAAAAAATATCTGATTTAGTTTTCGGTCTGGTTTTAAAAACACTGTATTATATGTACAGATACATTGAATATGATAGGGTGATCACGTAGATTTTTATTAAAAATTTAAAACTTTGATGCTAATAAATACTCTAAGAGATTGATATTATAACATGGAGAAATGGACCTTCCCCTGAAATTTAAAAATAAAGTCAGGGTTTCAAGTTTCTATGACACTGCACCAACATTAGCACAACAAATCGTACACAAGGAACGTGCGCTCTTCTCTTTCTCTGTCTCCAGCTACGTGGACCGTCTGTCTTCACTCCCCTCCCTCTTTGGGGTTCGTGTTCCTTTCTTTGCTTTTAATTATTTTTCTCTCTTTTCTCATTACTACAAGCCAAACTAACAAAAAAAGCAAATCACGTGTTTAGAGTTTTGATACAACCTTAAAAGAATGGTTTATCTGGGTAATATGTAACTTTATACGCATCATCAAAATATGCAGGAGTGTTATTATATAGTATGTGTTTTTCACTGATTTGTTTAGTATTAGTTAACCTTATAGAATACCGATATCACTTGATATCAGTCAATATTTAGATGCGTGATTTGCAAAATCTGCAAAACCCGCAGAATCATCTTTTCATACAGATCGAGACCGATATTTTATAATTTGTGTCTTTCTCGGAAGCCATACTTGACAAGTGTATTAATCAATACTATAAAACAGCATCTGCAAACTGTCTTAAAAATACCGTATATTAATATAAGCTTCTAGTATAAAAATATACAAGTTACCCATGTATTCCAAGAAACATTAAATATAGTTGAAAAAAATGACTGATATGTGCACATACATTACATATGCTGGCATACAACTTACGTAAGGTTTCATGAATTTTTATAGATAGACAGCACATTAAGTAATCCGCGTGTAGATGTTGAGCAAATACACGCGCATAAACTAATGAGACGGTGGAGAAGGGCGAGAGAGAGAGGGAGAGAGATGCGTAGCTATCAAGCGTGAACACGCGCGGCGGTGGTGGGTACGGAGCACGTGGGCCACCATGCATGCAAGCTGTTCTTGTCGGAAACTTCCCCTAACAACGTCTCCCTCCGCCATGGGCCGCCGTCCCTTTCCTGTCTCCGCCGAATTGACCTCTTCCTCTCTATCTCTCTCTCCCACGTGTGCTTCTTTCTCATCCATACAATTTTCTTAATCAAACTATTATCTTCCTAAATCCTAATACATTTTTTTTTCATTTATATATATGCCCAAGAAACTTTTATATTGTTTTGACAACTTGTCAATAATACTATTAGTTAGCTTCCTCGCATTATTGGGTACGTACGTGGGTTTCATTGTTCGTCGTCTGATATCAAGAAATAAACACAGATATAATTAATTTCAGGAATAAGCACGATGCAAACAGCCACTACTCAACAAAACTATGTCCAATACTTAAACCCAAATTTTGAATGGTAACCTAGAAAATGATAAGATTACACGAAACATCTATACTATTAAAGGAGAAGTACAAAAATAAAATACCCCTTAATTTTTCAACTTATTTACAAAGGTATACCCACTGAAATTATTAATTAACTTACATTTTATGATTTTTTGTCTTTTCTATTTTAATTAATGTATTTCCAAAATCAAATTCTAACTAAAAATTTATGGTAACAGTAATTAATAAACCTAAGTTTTTGTATTCTTTGTTTTTTACTATTATTTTATATATGCGTGTTTGGAAATAATTAATTCCATATATAAATTTCATAATTAAATACATACATTATACGGTAACTATTTTACTAATTCGAAAAATACATAATATATAGTATATACAACAATTTTACTATACATTATAATCTATCTATCTATTTATACTATTAAAAGAGAAGTACAAAAATAAAATACCCCTTAATTTTTCAATTTATTAACAATGGCATGCCACTTAAGTTATTAATTAACTTACGTTTTATGGTTCTTTGTCTTTTCTTATTTAACTAATGTATTTCGAATATCAAATTATAAAAATTTATGGCAACAATAATTAATAAACTTAGGTTTTGTATTTTTTGTCTTTTACTATTATTTTATATATGTGGGTTTGGAAATAATTAATTCCATATATAAATTTCATAATTAAATACATACATTATACGGTAACTATTTTACTAATTCGAAAAATACATAATATATAGTATATAAAACAATTTTACTATACATTATCATAAAATTTTATTCCATAAATGGTATATACAAAAAAATTATTATATATTATCATACAATTTTGATCCATAAAAAAAAATACATTTGTTAGGATATACATGTCATATTCTAAAAATATTGATCGTACAAATGATGGTTTACATGATAAAATAAAATTACTCAATATAAACAATAAAATTATTGTGTTTCGAAATGTCATATTAAACAATTATTTGAACGGGTAAATTTAAAATATATATTATAACTAATACAAATAAAAATTTATTTATAAAAAATAAACATCCACGCGGACGCGCGGATCAAGCTCTAGTGAAAGTTAAAGTTGAAACTATAACTGAAGAGAAAACATTTTTTATTTAAACATACAATTGATTTACAAATCGTAGAAGAATTTTATTTTTTATTTTTTTTTGTAAAAGAGTATTCATTTAAAAGATAAAGTACAAGATGTGATTTGTTAGATCACATAGTTTGAGAAAGTTAGATACACAAAGTAAGTATTGAAAGAGCTATAGAAACCCAATGAGTTAGAACAACTCTTTTGTTTAACCAAACTTGGAAGGTTTCTTGTGTGCTTGATTAGGAACCTCGACTTTTACGACCTCGGTTTTCTCGTCCACGAACTGTATGCCATTCCATCTCTTGGTACCTTTGTGTAGGCTTGACCAGCCTGAAAGTTGGTAGAATACCTGAATATAATTAACGATTCCATATAATTATGCAGTTGACAAAAATGCATAATTTCAATATCATTTATTTTTATGATCGTTCTTACAACCAAATAATTGTACGGTGTCTTGTTTCTGCATGTTAATTACATGTATTACTTTACTTTATGAATGACAGAATGGGTGAAGTGCAAGACGGTCCATGCATCCAGATATTTAACGTAGTATGTGGAGGGTTACGATGTGTACATAATACACAAACAATATATAAGCTACATATGGGATTGAGAATCTGAAGTTGAATCGATCTAATCATAATTTAAATTGGTCGTTCTCGAGGCTTCTAGCTCACGTGCAAACCTCTCCGCACGTGCGAATGCTTGTTCTCGAGTACAATATTTGCAAAATTTGAGGTTTCAACGATATACGAACTACATAAGGCTAAAATTCAAGAAAATTTGTGTACGTGAACAATGAGACAACCCCATTACCACGCGTGTGACCTCTCTGCCATATATGTATATAGGCCCGACACTTATATCTGAAATCTGTTATCTGATTCGGGATCTGCTCCGATATCCGGGGATCCGGATCCGGATACAGATCTTGATTTTATGGTTTGGCGGATCCGGATACGGATCCGGATATCTGGATCCGGATCCGAACTTACTATTTATTTAAAATATTTAAAATTAAATTATATTTATATATGTATACTATATATAATTTTTATATAAAATAATGATTTTTATTTTAAAAAATTAATAGGCTAAATAAATTAAATAAATCATTTTAATTAGCTAGTTTTTAATTTAATCTTTATTTTTCAAAGGATCCGGATCCGGATATCCGCAGGTATTCGGATTTTAGTCCGGATATCCGAAGAGCCCAAATCCTGATGCGGATAGCAATTTTACAGATCCGATGAATCTGGATCTCAAAATACCACGGATATCCGATCTATCCCAAGACTATATGTATGGCCACACTGGTTAATTTAAATGTATCACGACAAAATGAAATCACACAGTTTTGTTATTAACAAGTCTGTTTATTTTTAATCAGGGATTAGCATATAATGCTTTTTAAAAGTTTGGTTTGGTTTGGAACAAGATGATCTTTAATAGAAGTTTATCTATTCCTTTAACCACTCTATCTCATTGTTACATTACATCATATGAAATTTTTTTGGATGAATAAAATTTAACATTTATTCAGAAAAAAAGAGACAAAAAACAAAAAAGCGAACACTCACGTATTTTCATTTCCTTAATGTTTAGTAAAACTTTAAAGGGAAAATTGTTTTCTTTAGAACAAAAAAATGATGACTATGTCCTTTTAGACTAATATCTATTTTGTGTCATTTTTGTCTACAATATCCTTTAATATTTTTGAAAATAAATTTAATAAATAGTTTTACAAACAAAAAAAAAATGGAAAATAGTAACTATTGATCAAATACCTATATGAACTTAGTGGTATTTTTTTCAGTTTTAAAAATATTTAAATTATAATTTTCAGATTATGTTCTAAATAAAGTAGAATGACATTCTACGAAGTAGAAAACGAAATCCACTTTTTTCATTGAATCTACAATGTTTAGAATACATGATCTACGTAAATAAGAGTATTCTAAAAATATTTAGAATACACATTCCGCGTTTAACCTACCGATCTAAAATATTTAGAAATCAAAATCTACACCTTAATATAAATATAAAACACGTAGAAACTGATTTTTACAGATTTACTGTAAATCTAAAACATGTGGAAATCAAAATCTACACATTCTTATAATTCTAAAAACCTGTAGAAACCGATTTCTACAGATTAGTTGTATTCTACAGATAAGAAATCAGTTTCTAAAATATGGAAACAAAATATCTGGGAATATTCACTTTCATATTTTGAAAAAAAACGATTTAAAAAAAAACAGAAAAAACAAAAAAAAACGTGGTAACCTTCTTCTCACGCCGTCTTCTATATTCCATTGACTGTTCACAAAATTTTCACAAAAGTTTCACATTATTTCTACCAAGTCAGTGTGAAAGTGAGTGAGTTAGGATTTAAGAACTTGAGACTTTGATTTTCTCCCCCTTTATTCGTGAAGGAGATGAGAAATTATGGGTTTTATCCCTAAGAAATCGACTTTAAAGAGTTGAAATCGTGTTTGGTCGGTTCAAATCAAGTGGGAATCAAGCCGGATATAACCGAAGAAAACTAAAAAATCGATTTGGAATACTTACGTGGGCACGAGATCGATCGGTCTATAATTCGAGATCGGTCGATCTGTATGAAATCGACCTTTGCCGATCGAGTGAAATGGACCAGGTCGATCAGTATATGTTCCGTGGTTTTTTTGTTCCGCATTATGATCAGGATCGATCGATCCGTTCGACCTTGTAATTTCGGATCGATCGATCCCGCTTGATCGAATCCATTATTTATTATATTTAAAAATTACAGTTTTAAGGGCATTATTGCCATTTTGAAAATAATTAGTCTAATAAGACATATAGCATATGAGATTAGTTTAAAAGGATATAGTTATTATTTTTTTTGTTTTAAAAAACAATTTTCCCAACTTGAAATATGCTATTTCATCTCCTTGATCGCAGCTTCCTGCAGCTTTCTCGTTTTAATTCTCAGGCTCCTTTGAATAATAATTTTTATTTTAAATTTCATACTGTTATTTAGGATTTTATATTATAAATATTATAAGACCTTGAATAAGTCTCCCTCTGACTCGGCAGTGCAAACAGGTCACAACTTTTCATGTCCGCGTAACTTATGATTTTAGTTTAATATTCGTTTTATTGATTTTTGTGATACAGTTAAATACTTTTTTTTGTCAAAAGGTTTCATAATATAGGTTGATCAACGTGTTAATAATTTCAAAAATTATTAATCTTTAGTTATCTAGACGCTCACGTCCAAAACGTATCCATTTGTAACTCCACGTAGTCGTGGACTAAGAATGTCTATAGCCTATAGGACCCATTGAGCTAATTTGTCTTCGATGGGTAGTAAGTTCTTTGAAAGGCCTATGAATTACAATGTAAGAGACCCATTAGGTTTATACTTCTCGCCCAGTAAGAGAACACTTTTGTTAACTTTTGAATACGTTAGGAATTTAAGATATAAGAAGCCCATCATGTGCAAGCCATAATGAAAGTTTATTGCGACATATAGACCCATGGTTAAGAATAAAAGTAGTTAAATGAAAGTTTCTTTTCGTTAATTGTAACACCAGGCATGCACAAGTATATCTCGTGAACTCTACGGTACCTCTATAACTAACTTACAGTATGATCTACTAGTGTTGTTTTACTACTCTGATAGTGGTTTTAATTGCTAATGTGTACTACTGATTGCTATAGCTGACAAAATAATGTTAAACAACCTGATGAAGCCGCAGAACTAAATAATAGTTTAAAACATATAGTCCTCAGATTGAAAAAGTACAGAAGTCATATTACAGTTGCTCAAAAAAAAAAGTCATATTACAAAACACAAACCTAAACCACCACACAAACACATTACACATGTTTTTAAATAACATCATCATACCTATTTCTTAGGGATAACATGTACATTGTTATTTCCCCTTTCTTAGTTTTATGGAGATATTGATTAATTATATCGATGATTAGTTCGACCTAAGATTGATTCGTTTTTTTTTTTTTGGATCAACTGATTGATTCGTTTTAGATTAAAAAAAAAATCAGAATATCACCAGAAGAAGTTGGAGAGAGGAGAGTGGTGAGAGGAGGAGAGAGAGTGGTCGTCGAGATGATTTGAAGGAGAGTGAAGATGTCTTCCTTCGTAAGTAGTGATTACCATTCTTGGATCATCTGCTAATCTCTCCACTCTCTTCTTCACCCTACACTTTTCTTGTGTGCATCTGTAATAGCTCCTACCATTTTAAATTTGAAATGATTAGTCAACTTAATTTTCGTTTTTATCATTTACAAAAATAAAATATGCACCACAACATTATACATCTGTGCATCTTTAGTGCGCAAAAGAGAAGATAGTTTTTTTCCAGTAGCCCAGCATAAAACCAATGTTCAACTATAGTCTTGAAAATATTTTCCTATTTTAAATGAAATGAAGATTCGTGTACCAAACTATATACACATAATCTATAACCCCAAAGGAACATATCTCATTAGAATTAATTCTTGTGTATAGGAAACCGAAATATCTAATGCTATATATAAACATCAAACAGATGATAAGAAGGCAAATGGAACTTTTTTTTTTTTTGTAACTTGGCTTAATGGAACTTTTTTTTTGAGCTCATGATAAAACTTTACGAAAGAGCTAAAGTAAAATTTTGAAGCACTATGTCAATTACCCAAACAAATCATTGCTGGTAAATGAAATGTCAACTTGAGAGAGAGAATCTTAAGGAAATCCCATATCAAATCATTTTCCATTTTTTTTTTGTAAACGGCTACTTCTTTTCTTACTTTACCGTATAACTAATAATCCCACTGGGCCAATAGTCTATGTTATACATAATTACTACAGAGAAATACCAGCAAGATTCTATTAATAATTTTCATTTCACTAGCAAAATCCCAAACCAAATTATAATCTTTACATTAAGTTAACGTTAAGAACTTGAATAATATACAGATTGATAATTAACCCAATTAAAAAATCTCTCAAGTCTTATGGTAGTCATCATTACCTCCAAGCAATAATTAAAGCCAAAGAGATAACTGATAACTCTATAAACAATATACACTAAAAGAAATACTAGAGTTAAAAACAATTTCGAATCAGTATAAGAAAACTAGTTATTTACTTATAAGCTAATCTAAGAAAAACAAATTACCTGGGATGTTGAGTGTTCTTGACAACTTTCTGACCATATTTTCTCCATCTATATCCATCATCTAACACGTCAACATCGCTTAGTGTCTCGAAGCAAAACCGAGGCTCCCTCACTTTTCTTCTTGTCTTAAGCTTCTTCATCATCAGGGTAGGCACTACTCCTAACGGCTTCGTGGTATGCTTATCACGAGGAGGAGTTTCATGATGTTGATGATCATTAATACCGCCACCTTCACCAACATCATTATCAATCTCAGTTACATGGTTGTTTTTCTTGCTGTATCCGTGGTATCCTGCTTGACTACTCCATGCCCTAAATTACATTAACACAACGCATCTGACATAATAAGTAGCTGCGTGCATGGCCACTTAAACCAAATGTAAATTTAGTCAAAGTACAAGCTGTATACGTCAAAGGAGCTTTCATCAACATATTAAAAATATTAGGATTTTTCTTTAACTTTTGGAAAATTGTGTTGTTCATTTCATCATTTGAATGCAAGAGTTTTACACTTTAAACGACGGATTGTATGTGCGGCGTGCGCATATAGTATTATATATGAGCTATGGTATGAATATGTAGAAAAGCATTAAATATACTTTTGAACTTGGTAACTTATCGCTAACTCCCTTAAGTATTAGTATAGTATATGCACGACGAATATGTGACGAATCCATCATAAAGGAATCATCATATCATATGACAGGAATGTAAATAGGGAGATTATATATATATATATATAAAGTTGTTGTTGTAGAGATATATTATACTCCATTAGTTTCAAATGATGTCTCAGGTAATTGTTGTTGTTTCACAATACTATTTTTGTTTATAATTAAATAAATTAGTTTTAAATAATATTTCAAAAGTTTTTTGTTTAGAAAATGTAATTTCATAGTATGTGTGCAAAAAACCAAAATTTCATTTATTAATCTGAGGGAGTATATATAACTATAGACCCTTATAAATATTTTTCAAGACAGATTCTCTAACTTAATTTTTTTGGAAAAAGATTCTCTAACTTATTTAATGAACTATTTTCATAAGTAACTTACCATGGATTTAAAGAGGGTCTTTGAGATGATATACCACTGGTAAGACAATGATGATCAGTATTAACAATACCATCATGAACATCCCTTTGCTTTGGTGAAGATAAAGAAGAGATCGAGATTAGGGTTTCCGGAAGATTCGCCATGACATTGATTGGATCTTGAGGATTAATAACAAAGGAAGAGGAATTATTGTGAAGGAAGGAGTTTAAGGAGTGATGACTTAGAAATGGAGAAGATGAAGATAGTGTTTGATAAGGGAAAGAGAATAAAAGCCCTAGATGGTTAGCATTATTAGGGTTTATAATGTTTTGTGGTTCATCAAACAAGCTTATTGCTTGGTTTATTGTACCCATCTTTCTCTTTCTTTCACGCAGAAGCTCGAAGGAGACGAGACTGTGTGTCTGCGTGTGCAAGAGAGGAGAGGAGAGGGAATTTTGTTTTTGGTGGATATTGGTTTGATTTTGGGTTGAGGCAATCCAGTCCATCCATGTGAGTGTTTCGACAAATATATAAGTGTTGGAAAATAAAGCTGCATGTGGGTCCAGTTGGAGTGGCTTTGTTTTACATGTGACTAAATGCTAAAGATTATTTTCCCTGATTTTGAAATTAAATATAAACTGATAAACAGTATTTGAATATCTATATTAATAACGTTTATATTTCGGTGTTACTCTTTAGCAAATTTGGATGTTTAAGTGAGATGATTGATAAAAAAAAAGAAAAAGAAAACGCGTCAGGGCATTCGAGAGAAAGATGAAGGGAGGTAGTGGGAGTTAACGTCGTGTCTCTTAAACGGCAGTCTGCTTTGGTTACGGCGTCACGTCACGTCCCTGAAACGGCGTTCATGTGTTATATATGTTACCTTTTATTTTTCTAATACAAGTAACCAAAAATAATCCAAAAACAAAACTTAACGGAAAATAAAATTCTAGAATTTTATGGCAAATAAAACCAGCATAATCTAACATTTCAGGTTGCTCAAAAAAATAAAAATCTAACATTTCAGAACTAGATGCTCAGAAAGAAATACCACTGAAAATCAATTTACAAATGATATACAATATAACAAAAACTCACAAACCGACTAATCCAGATCAACAAATCCAAATTCGTGTTACTTATACAAAAAATTGCCTAGTTTTATGATTTTTTTTGTGTGGAAATACCTAGTTTAATGAATTTAACTTGTAAAAGACACTATAATTTGTTGGACAATGCACTACTTTTATTTCTTATGGTTGACATTTTGAAAATCTATGAACTGAAGATTACTTGCCAAACATTTAATTAACTTTTCACAAATATAAATTACATATGTTTGAGAGGGATAATTGCACCGTTTTGTAATAATTGTTTGCCTAAACAAATCCAAATCCTCTAGAATTGGCGTTTCAAAAAGATTTTTTTTCTCTTTTAAGCCGTTTGTCAAAAAAAAAAAAAAGATTTTCTTTGCACCAATACATGTATATACATTTAGTTTCTGAAATCAGTTTCATGGAAAAATGGCCGGAGATGTGATGGGAATATATACACATCTATCACTTTCTTATAGCTAGGATTTCATATTTTCTTAGGGCATTTCCAATCCCTTTCTATTTTCTCCTCTAAAATAGTAAAAATGTTTCAATGGTATTTTATTTTTTACTTTATAATAGTATAAACCTATTTTTTTACTCTATATATAGAGTAATTTTTTATTTTTTTTTATCATTCTATTTTTTACTTTAAAATATAGTACCAGTGGAGCAATATCCAACTCTATTATAAAATTATTTTATTTTAGAAGAAAAATAGAGTAAACTATTAGAGATAGTTTTACGTGGATGCACCTAAATAATTTATTAGACTGCTATTATTTTGGGAATCCGAAAGGAATATATCTATGATTAGGAGCAATGATGAAAAACCTTAGGTGCAAATCTGTTCCTGTACACTGTGTGTGTGGATATCATGATTATGATGTGATGAATTAGGCTTCTATTCGATATTTTCTCGTTTTAAAAATTGCACCTTATATAAATTGTTAAAGAATTATTAATCATACAAGAGAGAAAAGTTTCTTACCTTTTTCTCGTTTTACCTTTTGCAAGATTGCATTTTGTAATAGTTTCATCAAGTTTAGAAAACCCCACCGTTTCTCAAATTCCCAACCCACTTATTTTGCTCCTTTTACTGTACATGATAACTCATATCCGTATTTATAAGATATCAAAGTACTTTTGCTTTGATATGTTGAGAATGGCAACCGATTCTTCAGAATTTTTAAAATGGCTTAACAAAATCTGTCAGATCTGGTGGATATGTGAAGCTAGATTGTAATACATTAACTAGAGAACTTTTATTCAAATCGAAATTTCCTGTTTAACGGGTTTAAAAAAAAATACTTGTGTCTTAGGTTAACTAGTAACCACACGCGGCACGCATATATTCGTATAGCTGAAAGTTAGGGGTGTCAAAATGGATCAAATGGGTCAACTCAACCCATAACCCAAATGGGTTGACTGTTAATGGGTCATGGGTCAACCCAACCCTTTTATTAATGGGTTGAGTTGATCCATGACCCATTAAATTAAATGGGTCAGATGGGTTAATGGTTGACCCATCAACCCAACATCTTTATAATAAATTTTAAGAAACAAAGAAGCAACATGATAAAAACATAAACACTTAAACATAGAGAGAAAAAATGATGAATCCAAAGCTTATAACGATAAAAAAAGTTTCATTATTCATCAATATCAAGCTTCAGTTTTGAAAAAAAAGGGTATTGAGTCATATAAAGCGTTGTTATGAAGCACTCTGCGATAGCAAGGGAATACATAAACGTTATGCAGGAGAGGGTTACTCTAATCAACAATAAAATTTAAATAAGGTCCCTTTAACTTGTGATGATCAAGACTCATGCGCACAAGAAACATTAGGGGTCAGCAAAAGATGCAGCATATACTAAGGAAAAGTAGTTTAAATCAAACAAGTTTCAAAACTTACAAGGCATATACTCAGCTTCTGGGTGCACTGTCTCTCTTCAAGAAACAACAAAGAGGCTCCTGAAGATAAAGAAACTTCGATCGTTAGATTGTGAAGGTGGTGAGAGCTTGAGAAGAGAGAGCGAGGCAGGGGAGATGAGAGAGGAGGAAGCAGAAGCTTTGAATGCACCTGAGAGGTTGGATGAAGAGATGATGACTTTAGCTGAAATGCAATCAGTGTTAAAGAGAAAGAAACCGAAGGTGAAGATGCCTAGAAGCTTCAAGAAAGGGCAGGTTTGGGCGGAGTTACTGTCTGGTAAGTGAAGTCGTCTCTTTGAACCCTTTTAACGTATGAATCACTTGGTTAGATTTTGAGAGTGAGAAACTGATCTCTTGGGTGAAGATCAGTTCTTGTGGGAGGTTCAGGGTTTCAGAGAAAGCTTTGGTTGAACAAGTGAAACATGTTGTCTTATGTGGGCATGTTGTCTTATAAAGCTTATATAAGATTGTACCTTCACGTTGTCAACTGCGAGAGGGTTGCACGAGAAGTATACCAGATATATCCCAGGAAAGGCTCTGTCTGGGCTGTCCACTCAGAGACTAGTAACACAAACATAAACAAGAAAGCAAATTTTAGCATCAACAAGAAAGTATCTTTAGGACCAAGAAAGCTAACCTGATAAGAAGAGAACAAAAAAAGGGCCAAGCAACTCAAAACAAAACAAGGGCCAAGCAACTCAGCATTGTCTCTATGATCGAAGAAAGCCTTAGCGAGCTCGGACCCTGATGCGTACCCTCCCAAGTGGCCAGAGAGATTGCACTAAACTCCTGAAAGGATCTCTGATGTTTAAACGCGACAATAGCAAATGGAAAACGAGGGCTAAGCATTATAAGAACCTGTTACCAGCTGTTGGCTCTGATAAGATCCGGAATGTGATGGATATGACACTGCTTATGGAGGTTTAGCTGCTGCTCTGGTCGATGATCCTTTGTGGGTGATGCCGCTGCTCTGGTATATCAGAAACCCAAAAAAAAAAAACAATCAGATATTGGAGAACGAATCTATTGAATTGAATCAAGAGCAAAGGTGATGCCACTGCAAACCTTTAGAAATTGACGCTTCAGAGTTGAATCAAGATCGAACAACCCAACAGCCTAATCACCGAACAAAGGATTGAACACAATCAGATCTTTACTGAAATTGAAATCGTGGGTTTGGAAGAGACGATGACGTCTTTTGTTTTCATTTTTTTTTTTGTAACACAAGTTTTATGTTTTCATTAAAACAGATTTTCTTAATTAAAAACTAAATGGGTCAGATTTGACCCAACCCAATAGACCTATTTAACTTGTTAACCCATTAACTTGTTTATCCATTAACCCATTAATCCATTAACTTGTTAACACACTAACCCATTGGATCAAAAATAAACAGTTCATTTGGGTTAATGGATCAATTTGGGTTGGGTCAACCCATGGGTCATGACCCATTTTGACACCCCTACCGAAAGTAATGCACGTTTTATAATTTATATTTATAATTTATACATTAGAGCACTTCTTAGTTCATTCCTTTATCCATTTTAAACTCTTTTGTTTCATATAACCATTAAACAAAATATGACCTTTGCTTTAAGAATATTATGAGCTGGAATTTGCCCGGCATATGTGAACTATATACTGTCCTTCCGAATAATTTATAACATTGTTTCAGAAAAAGCTAGCTATAACATAACAATAATTTTCTATATTCCAAGTAATACATGCATTCTTCTTGTTATTTTTCAGATTAAAATAAATTGAAAATATCCGCAAAACATTATCATATCTATAATATTTTGAAAATAGGGGGTGAGAGAGAGAGAGAGAGAGAGAGTTAAAAACCAAAATTTTGTGTAGTTAAACACTCCCCATCACATTTTTTTTGTTAAGTATCTAAAAAAACTCAAAAGTGAAAAAGAAAGAAAAATATCTGAAACCAGAACTTATAATATACTGTTAATGAGTTAGAAAATGTTCTTATAATCTTATTGCTGTCGTAAGAAACACGTCACTGTGACCGCTGGTCCGTGGATTAATAGTATAACGAACATACACGTAACTCGTAACGTTCGTGTATCTGGTTTAATATTTTATGATTCATTTCTATTCATCTGGCCAAAAAGAGGAAAAGGGTAAATTTTTGTTTGAGAAAAATTAATAATATGAATCTGATTAATGGGACTACAGAAGTGGGGAAGAGACTGGAGTGTGGGTTGGCGAAAGTGATCATTCCGTTTTTTTTTTTTCCTTTTTTTCTCATTTATTTAACTTGCTTGTGTGTGTGTTCGTTCGAATGTGTTTAAATTTTACATTATTTTTTTTTCACATCCATCACCTTTCTTCATCTCTCTTTATCCCTTCAATAATTACATTTTCAGTGATCTCTGTACAATGGTAGTTTCATTTCAAATAGTATATCTAACTATGGCTGTAACTATGACTAGTCTAGTCGGGTCCGATCAAGACTGATCCTCTAGATTTGTGTAACCGGAATATTGTACCAGATAGGCAAACAACACTTGTGAGGATGTTTATCGAAATCGTTAATTACCAATTTGATCGGTGGTTTATAAACGAGTTTGAAAGAACAGTCACAATCTATTATGAACAAGATATGAGTAAAGTGTCATATTTATGTTTAATATCAACTAGTAAAGAGGTTGTCGGATCAACTATATATATTAATTTAAACCTAACTTAAACCAGCTAACGATTTCGATCAATAGCCAAAAACACAATTCAGTTTAGCTCATTCAAACTAGCTAGAGTGAGACGCCTTTATCAAATCTCAAATGCATTTATCTCATTGACTTTCTAAACAAATTTTGTAACATGTAAAGTTGACTTCGGGTTAGGGGCACAACTAGTGAAACCCACTAAAAAGGCAACGTTACAACATTACAAGAAGAAGAATACTTTTCTAGTAATTGGAAAGAGATGATAAAGTGGGGGATGAAGAGAAATGATGACACCAAGCGGGCCGGACTCTGCGTCTGTTAGTGTGATAATTTGTGTAAAGTAGAATAGAATATGATTATTATTGTGTTGTGTTTAATAAGATAATACAATATGCATATATATAGTGGTAACATTAACATAATGTTAACACTAGATAATGATAATTTTCCTAAACACTTAATATAAATATGCTAGAATATATTGAGAGTAACTTGTTCTTCAAGTCTTTCCTTTTAGTCTTGAAGGTCTTCATGGGTTTCACGGGCTTCACAGTCTTGGTCCGTAAGATACATATCTTACGGCCCACGTATCTCTAATACTCCCCCGCACGACAAACGTGGGATGCAACACGCAAATCTGCAATCACAAAGCAGACCACGTATGTCGTGGACACTATGTCGAGGAAAACAAATCAGTAGATTCCTTCGGGAATAAACTTCAACTTAGACAAGGAGGGATGAAAACTTCAGCTCTTCTTTGGTCTTGACAATGGAAATACATCCCGTGGACGCAACTGCAACTCCACGAACAATCGTCCTTAACTTGGACAGTCCATAATCGGACTAAAACAGACCAAAAAACATGAGCGTTCTACTAGAACTCCCCCGTAATGGTTAAACTATAACCAATAAAATCTCAAACTATGAGAAAACAATACGACATAAACTCTGAGAAATTCTAAACTATAGAAAATCTCTAACAAAAATAACCCATGTGAAATCATAAACCCTTAGCATTACTAAAACCCTCGTATTCTCTTGCACTCACCCGACTAAAACCAAGAAATAATCATACAAATAAAAAAAACCAAAAAAAAAGAAAAAAAAACCACTGGAATATAAAACTAAAATCCAACAAACCCCATTGACTTTATGGAACTTGATCACGTGAACACAAACTCAAACTTATGTTGCTTCACCTCATCATCATCTGGATCGTCTTCGGCACCATCATCTCTTTCATCGTCAACACCACCGATGATAAGCATGATCAAAAGCTTAAAACTTGCGGAAGTTTTATTTTAGATCCCTAAGAATCGAATGCTCTGATACCATGTAAAGTAGAATAGAATATGATTATTATTGTGTTGTGTTTAATAAGATAATACAATATGCATATATATAGTGGTAACATTAACATAATGTTAACACTAGATAATGATAATTTTCCTAAACACTTAATATAAATATGCTAGAATATATTGAGAGTAACTTGTTCTTCAAGTCTTTCCTTTTAGTCTTGAAGGTCTTCATGGGTTTCACGGGCTTCACAGTCTTGGTCCGTAAGATACATATCTTACGGCCCACGTATCTCTAATAATTTGACAAACATTATATTGATCCGACCAGCCAAAGCTGTCTTGTAATGTCCCTCCTCTGTCACTTTATCCCTGCCGACCCATCTAGAATTATTCCCTTTGCTTATTCATCTCTAGCTCTCCTCTCTCTCTCTGCATTTTCTTTTGTCATATCCACCCATAAAACCTTAATTAACATTTCATTTCTATCGGAAAATATTCGTTGATAATTCTAGAAAACCCGCGTTATATATCTCCAACCTAACTGCAAAACATTATTTTAATATGATTTTTACGCCAAATCTTCTCCAATGGAACTGCAAAAATCATTCTATTTTAGTGCAACACTAAAATTTGACACCAAATTTGGTGTGACACTATTCACCACACTAAAATACTATTCATCCCAATAAAACACTATTTACTTATTTTATTATTAAAACATACAATTAAATAAATGATAAATAAAAAATTTAATACATATAATATTATAAAATAGTTTTAGTGTGAAGTTTAGTAATATGATTGGAAAAGACCTTGGTTTTAGTGTTAAAATTACACCAAAATAGTATAGTTTTGACACTAAAATGGTGTTAGTGGTTGGAGATGCCCGAAGAACATTGACGTATTTAAACTACTAAAGGACCAAAACCAAAATTATTTGTCCTAACTTATCGAAGTAATCAAAATGTAGACATCTATGGCTTCGAATGGTAAAAGCAGTTCAAGCAGGACAGATCAAGCAGATCATGCAGATCAAGCAGGACAAGTGCATATCAAGCAGGATAAGTGCAGATCAAGTGGATCATGCAGGAGAAAACCATATCAAATAATATTGTAACTTATGAATGACAAAATCAGTTCAAAACTATATATCATATATTAAAACAATAAAAATGACACTTAGATATCTAAATAAATATCTTAGATGTTATAGGATCGGCCGAAATGCCTGTAAATGTTTTATAAGATACTTATACTTCTTTTATTTTCTTATTTATAAAAATTAAATATTATATGACAAAAAATAATAAGTTGAGAATGATAATTTTGTATTGTTAAAGTTGTAAGTAAAATAAAATAAAAATATTGTATTCATAAAAGTAGATAAATATATTTTTAAAGTTATGTGTTGTAACAAAGTTATTTATTGACAAAAAAAAACAGATCAACACTACCAAATGTTGGTAGATTAAATCTGCATGCGGATCTGTTGTTTTTTTCACAAAAAGACAAAAAATATTGAACTGCATGCAGATCTCCCGCTTGAACTGCTTTTACAAACAGAAAATAGTGAATGGTGAATGCAGTGCGGGAGAACTGCATGTGCGGGAGAACTGCATGTGCAGGAGAACTGCATGTGCAGGAGAACTGCACTTGTCCCACCCCTCCATTCGAACACTATATATACCGTCTGTTCCTAGTTTTCATCTATTCGTATTATCAAATTTTGCCTGCTCTTTGAGTAGATCCACTTACGTCATGTTAAAATATAATCATTATACATCGGGGGATCGATAAGTTTCTTCAAATTATTAACATATATACACTTGGGGAGGGGGGTAAAAAGAGAAACAAAAACATCAGTGACAAACGTCAACACATGAAAAAGAACTGAACACTAATTAAACCACAATCAAGTGAAACTCGAAACCCTAACATGGAGGGACCATCAAATCATTGGATATAACTACACCAATCAAAAACTTGATTCTGAGTTAATTTTGGCATAAATATAGTTTCGTGATATGCAAATGGGGGTCCCATCTCAATATGACAGAATTTAGGGTAAAATTATATGAATAATAAAAAACGATCTTACCATAAAAGTCATTCGTTATTATTACTTATGTTTGCCATTATTCTTTGTGGGGTCCGAAAATAACTTTTTCCAAGTTCACGGCCAGGAAGTCAAGTTATGTGCTACCTATTTTTTTTGTAACTACGTTGTCTCTTTCCGAATCCAAATGGGCCCTTAAAGGAGTCACTAGGCCAACAAAGAGGAAATGAGCTTCTAGTGTTAAAGCCCGTTATCATTTTCTTGTGAAATGTACATTTTGTTTTTTTTTTCTTTTAAAGTCAGGGGTTTTTTGGTTTAACAGTTCGAGCAATTAGGCATATTTCCCTTTTTGTTATTTGAGCTGCGACTCAACTAGGTTATTGCCGTCTTAGGGTATTAGAACTAGGAATCTCGCCGATCTCCAAAAGACACTCTATAACTTCAAATATGAAGTTTTGAGAAGTAAAATTCTATATTTGAAGTTTCACTACTCAAAACTTCAAATTTGAAGTTTCATATTTTTATTTGCATTTTGGTCCCTACAATCACACATCACCTTTATGATTTGTAAATATTTTCTCGTTTATTATTTTAATCCTTAAAAAAATAATATCTCATAAATATTCTAAATTTTGTTTACAGATTTTAAATTTTACATATAAAATTAAATAAAACTTTAAAATATTTTAAACTAGATTTAGATAATAATAATATACAAAAGAAATTTAACTAAAAGATTTTAAAAAATTACATGAAGACATAACTATTACACAAATTTAAATATTACAACAACACTAATAATCAGGTAAGTTTGATCCGGAACCTTCAAACTTTTCAAATATTGTCCAAATTTTTTTGTGTAACTAAAGATGGTTGTTGTTGTTATTTTTGACATCTTTTTCTTAAAGTTCTTTCTTGTTCATATCGAATTTTCACGAGTATTAATATCATCGAAAAAAGTAGTCTTTTAGCAATATTTTATGTTTCTCTTTTACTTTCTTGTTCTGATTTAATGTATTTACAAGTATCAATATCATATGATTTCAACAACTTTTAGCTCGTAATCTACAAAGTAAAAATGAAGAGATCCATTTTTACTTTGAAATGCACTAATAGATCATATATGCATTACGAAAATCATTTTATGGAATAATATGGTATTTTGTTTGAAGTTTAATATTAATTAAATTATTTTTATTTAATATTTTTATGTTTTAATAGAATATTTATTTATTAATATTGTTGTAATATGTTTATATATGTACTAGTTATTTATAAAAATTTTATGAATTCAAATTAGTTATGACAAATATAAAGACCATATTATAAAATATAAATAGTTTTTAAGTTATAAAATATAAATAGTTTTGAACTCGAGTTTGAAGTTTTGCTTTTGGAAAAAAACACATTTAAATTTTAAATATAAAGTTTTGAAAACTTCAAAATAGAGTTTCGTTTTGAAGATGCTCTAAGTAGATACTGGTGGAAGAGTGGAAGAGATGAATCAATAAACGCACACCAGAGAGATTAACACTGAAGAAAGAAAGTTACAAACTCTCATGTCTGATTATAACTACACGCGAATCTAGAAGGAGAAAAATCAAAAACAAAAACTGCCTTCTCCATGGTTCCATAAGCAGCCATGGACATTTTATACCTGAAAATTCTCTTTATAAAGCAAATGATATTTAACTGATGAAGCTTTAAGAAGATAACCAGCCGTTGATTTACTTCCCGTGAGTAAACTTAGCTTTGAAAGTGTTCTGAAGTCGTTCTCGGGATTTGGCTTGAGCAGCCAACGCAACATCGTCAAGAAACCCCTTTTGTGGGAATTCTTCAGGTACAAGACTCCAATAGATCTCAAACTGTTGATCTGCTTCCTCCTTTTTATCCATTAAGCTATACACTATCCCCTGAAAAAAATTACCAGCAACTTCCTCTAAGTGGCAGTATACACAATATAGCTGAGAGATGAGTCAATAAATATTCATTTTCCTCATGAATAAAAATTACCTGGCAAAGATACGGTCGAAAATCTCGAG
The DNA here is from genome assembly GCF_020379485.1 of Brassica napus. Classification (NCBI taxonomy): domain Eukaryota; kingdom Viridiplantae; phylum Streptophyta; class Magnoliopsida; order Brassicales; family Brassicaceae; genus Brassica; species Brassica napus. Next base: position 54,615,849 of record NC_063450.1, on the reverse strand, counting down.
GGTTATCATTCACCATCTGTTGAAATATCTTTAGAGCTTCTTCAAATTGGCCCTGAGGTTTCAAACCAATCTCACATAAGTAGTACATATCCATTATTCCCTCTACATCGTTCAAAAACTGCTTACCTTCACAATATGCATTTGGCCGATCAAGACTTGAATGTTTCTCTCCTCGGTCACTCGGTTTCCTTGCCGAGCAACTTCCATAGCTTCATTCAGCATATCAAAGACAGATGAGTCATGAGACTTGTGCATTACCATAGCCAGACCCTGCAAGGGAATAAGACAATACAAATTCTATTACCGACAAACCAAAAAGAAACACAATTTATCCTAAAGGAGAGAAAAACACATACGTGCAAAGCTCTGATCAGAAGAGGGTTATCTCTGAGAATATCCTTAAACAACCTCTTGGCTTTGCTCAACTGCTCCATCGTCTCATAGCAAAGCGCTTCTAGAAGCTTCCACTCAACTTCACGAGGCTCTAACTTAATCAGCTTCTCAACGTACTTGACGGCGTCTTCAGGTTTCCCTCTCCTCATCTTCTTATACAAAACAGCCTTCATCGCCTCCATGTTCTCCGGCTCACTCTCCAGAACCTTCTCGAACATTTCCTCGTCCTCTAGCTCCGATTGAGAGCTCGCAGTCGCAGTGGGCAGCGATAAAGCAGGCTTCGAAGAACAGAGCCCTAGGAAGACAAACGACCCGACGATAAAGATCGCAGCTTTTCTCGCTAGAATCTGAACGAAGTCCTTGGAAGAAGGAGGCGTCGAGGAGCGTATGAGAGGGAGATGTGAAGAGGGCGAAGCGAAATTGAGGGATTGGGAGAGTTTGGGAGCCAAAGGTCGAGTCTTTCTCCACGGAGATTGAAACCCATTTGGATTAAGGAAGTGGGTCGGAGTAAAAGTCTGTGCTTTTTCCCGGCGGCGGTGGAATTTAGCCGGAGAAGAGAGGGCAGATACTCCGATGGAACTCATTATTCTCAAGAGACAATCTCAAGGGAGCATTTACGAGAGTTTATATTTTTACAGTGTCTTTTGTGTAAATATAAGTTAACTGAAAAGAGTTCACTTCTCTAGACTCTACTGTTGAATTCTACACTTAATCCCCCAATAGTTTTTGTTTTATCAATAAACCCCTTAATCCTGAAAATTTAATCACTGTACCACCCATCCTATTCAATTCGAATTTATTCCAAAGTAATAAAATTGCTTAATCTTTTTAATTAATTAAAATGCATTTAAATAATTGCGTTGAGTGTGATATATTGGATGGATTTTTCGATTATTGAACTTCTTTCAGATTTGATGACAACTCAATCTTTAGTCTGAACTTGGAAGGGTTTTACATTTATGAAGCATGTAGGGTTTTGCATCTACATATGCATTTAGCTTGTTTTTGATCTGATGACGATCGTTTGCATGCATCTTTTAAAATTGGAAACGATAACTAATTGATCAAATGATTTAATGTTGCTACACATACCAATGCAACCACAAAATTAATTCATGTGTATATAATTAATTTCTTACATGTTCTATATATCATACAAGTTCTTGTATGAATTACTCGTTCATTAGAAAAATCATTTTTCTTTGTGGGAGAAACGCTTTTGTGACACGTCTGTAATGGGAGGATCTTTCACGTGCATATTGAGTATAAAACTGGTAACAATAACTAGTTGATCAAATGATTTACTGTTGTCACACGTACCAATGCATCCTCAAAACTAAATACATGTGCATATAATTAATTTCTCCGTGTTATATATAGCAACGAAGTTCTTGCATGATTTACTAACTCATAAGAAAAAAAAAAATCATTTTGTGACAAGTCTATAATGGCGATGATCATAGGCTTTCTTGATATTTTCATAGCATTCATTTTCTTCCTTGTCTTCCGTTGTCTCTTGCTTTACAAGCAAACTCACAAGCCTTTGCCCACGAACTGGTCGGTTCTTGGGATGCTTCCGGGTCTGCTCCTCCAAGTCCATCGTATCTACGACTGGATCACCGAGCTCCTTGAGGCCACCGGAATGACGTTTTGCTTCAAAGGACCATGGCTAAGTGGAACTGACATATTGCTCACTGTTGATCCGGTGAATATCCACTACATCCTAAGCTCAAATTTCGTTAACTACCCTAAAGGAATGGAGTTTAAGAAGATATTTGAAGTCATCGGAGATGCCATTTTCAACATCGACTCGGGTATGTGGGAGGACATGAGGAACTCGTCTCATGCCATTTTTAGCCGTCAAGACTTTCAAAGGCTTTGGGTGAGTACAAGCGTGAGCAAAATAAATCAAGGGCTTGTTCCTATCCTTGATAACGCTGTTGAGAAAAACATCCTTGTCGACTTGCAAGATGTGTTCCAGAGATTCTTGTTCGACACGTCCACCATTTTGATGACCGGGTATGACCTAAAATGTCTCTCCATTGAAATGCCTAAAGTTGATTTCGGTGGCGCTGTGGATGGAGTTTCAGATGCAATTTTCTATAGACATGTCAAGCCAGCTTTCTTGTGGAAGCTACAATATAGGTTTGGTGTTGGAGTAGAGAAGAGGTTGAGAAGAGTCCTCGCGGTTTTCGATGAACTGCTCGAGAAGATCATATCGGCTAAAAAGGAAGATATCAAAAGTTATGACACAAAAGGAGAGGTGACAGATGTATTAACATATTACATGACTCTAGACACGGTAAAGTATAAGCACTTGAAAACAAGTAACGATAAATTTCTCAGAGATACTATTTTAGGTTTCTTGATCGCGGGACGAGACACAACCGCCTCGGCTCTCACTTGGTTTTTCTGGCTCCTCTCAAGAAACCCTGAAGCAATGACCAAGATCCGACAAGAGATTAACAAGAAGATGCCAAAGTTCGATCCTGCGGATTTAGACAAACTCGTGTATCTACACGGTGCCGTGTGTGAGACGCTAAGGCTATATTCACCAGTCCCTTTTAACCACAAGTCACCGGCAAAGCCAGACGTGCTTCCAAGTGGGCATAAAGTCGATGAGAATTGGAAGATAGTCATCTCAACTTATGCATTGGGGAGGATGAAATCTGTATGGGGAGATGACGCAGAAGAGTTCAGACCAGAGAGATGGATTTCAGCCAGTGGGAGGCTGAAACATGAACCTTCGTATAAGTTTTTGGCGTTTAACGCTGGTCCAAGAACTTGCTTGGGGAAAAAGTTAACGTTCTTGCAGATGAAGACAGTGGCTGTGAACATCATACAAAACTATGAGATTCAGGTCGTTGAAGGGCACAAAACCGAACCAGTTCCTTCTGTTCTTCTTCGCATGCAACATGGTCTCAAAGTTCGTGTAGCTAAGATTTGATTTTATCGGTTTTCTAAATAAGTTGTTTAGATATCAAGACAAGCTGTGCTTGTGCCAATTGCTTAGTGCTTACCACTGTTTTCTAAACATATCTTATGTCATTTACTGCTTATCATTTCATAATATTACGTATGGGGTATGGGTGTATTTCTTTTGAGTTGTTAAATCATATTCATACATTTAAGTACAAATTAACCTTGGAGATTTTTTTACCAGCTCGATCACAGATATTTCTGAGATGAATCTTTTGGTTTGGTACTTTAGTTCCAATTTTTTCCCCTTTCTTTCAATTTAAATTTACATAAAAGTAAGAATATTCACAGGTTTTTTAACAGATGAGGCTTCGAAGACAAAATACATTTTTCACATAATCTGAATTCAGTCTTTGCAGACAAAAAGATAGGTGGGACCGTGGGAATTGAAGAGGTAGTTGGTTGCTAAATGATAATGTCAAGAGAAGAAACCACACTAAGAGCATGTTTATAGGGAGCTCCTGAGGTAGGTGTCTTAGTAAAATTAGGATTTAAAAAAAAAAAATAGTAATTAAGAGAAAGGACGTTGCTTAAATAAGGGCTAGAACAACCGTGTCTTAGAAACACCTGTTCTAATTGTATTGGCCAGAGATTTTGAGAAGGAAACAAAAAAACGTTCCCTACGAAGAAAGAAAAGTCGAGACCCTTTGGTTTCTCTATCTCCCCTCTCTCAGGTGCTCCCGGACGAAGAAAATCGCATGCTGAATCGAAAGGTAAAGCTTTATTGTTTTGTTTTTGTGTTTGAATCCTTTGATTATGTGTTTGAATCATTCAATTATGTGTTTGAATCTTTCACTGAGATTCTTATAAACTATGAGAGATGATGATTTCGAAATTCTTTTTTTATGATTATTGCTGGATGTGAGTCGACCATCCGTGACAGAAGCTGAAAGGTTGAAGCTTATCTCCAAAGGATGTGGTCCTAAAACCGTAGGCATGTGATCTTTTTGGTTCAGTTAATTTGTAGAAGAAAAATGATCTGATTGGTTTTTAACCACGGTATGGACCAGATTGTGATCCTCTGTTTGAAGCCACGGTATGGGCCAGATTGGTCCATGTCTCCACTGAGCAACAACTCTCTATAAAATCTAAACTTCCTTTAGAATAAAAAGCTTGGGGCTTTTTGTTAAATTTGTTTCATTGGATGTTGTAGGTGAGAAGGGAAGGAGAATCAGGGAGTTGACATCTCTTGTGGAGAAGAGATTCAGGTTTCCTCAAGACAGTGTTGAGCTTTACGTTGAGAAGGTTGCCAACAGAGATCTCTGTGCCATTGCTCAGGCTGAGTCTCTCCGTTACAAGCTCTTCGGTGGACTTGCTGTTTGCAGGTATGTACATTTCATAAAAATAGATGCAGTGTATCTGTAAAACCATGTTAGAAACCTGATAGCTTCACATAGTGATATCATCACACATTATAATGTGGAACCAGTTACTTGTTGTGTGTGTAATATGGTACGAACTGATGAATACAAACAGTATAATCTGTTTCCTCTGTAGCCCTTCTGTTCTCTTCTTTTGGTCTCAGTTGCAAGCTTTTTTAGGGTCGTGTCCGAGTGTTAAGATAGCTTTCCTTGTTGTAATGTTCTGAGTTGCTAACTTCTTGCTTCTCTTTTGGTCTGAGATTATAATATATTCTGAAGTGCAAGCTTTTCTTTCTTGTTTTGGTATGAAGTTGTTAACTTGTAATGATCTGATCTCTATTGGGATTTGAGCTGTGAGTGTCTTTTGATCTTTGTTGTTGCTGGTGAGGTTTCAATCTATAACTTGTAATAATTTTTTTTTTTTTAAAACCTCTAATTAAGAACCTACCAATAAAGCATTAAAATTAAAGGTCTCTTAACAAAAAAATTTAACTTCACTTTACTACTTTAAAAATTACTAAGAACCCCTAAATGGGTTCCCCCAATAAATTAGAGCATGATTATTGGAGGGTTCTTATAGCGGAATATAACAATCAGTCTCTTAACTTTTAACTAAAAAGGTTAAGAACCAGCTCTTAAAACTCTTATTTAAGAACCGGTTCTTAGCTTTTTTAGTTAAAAGTTAAGAGACATGTTCTTATATTTTTATATTCCGCTAAAAACTCCACCCTAAAAACCCTCCAATAATCATGTTCTAAGCTAGTCAACCGAGGAGATCCAAAGAAGAATGTGCTAGCTGCTAACTTATCTAAACTGGTATTGTACCGTTTCATGTCACTTTCGAATTCAATTTTTTTGTTTGTTTGTTAAATTTTCTTTCTTTCACAAAGTTTATACAAATGTATAAAACTTATTTTGTTTTATTAAACTGGAAAACTGAATCAATCACATAACATTTTAAAAATTAAAAATTTTGGGATCGAGAATTTATAACCTCCAAATAGGAATATTATTGAATTATAGTATTTAAAAAAAATCAATCCACATAAAATTCATTGCTTAAAAATATTTTCAAGATTTTAATATGAACTTTTCATTCTTTTTGAAGAGTGCAGCTACACCATGTCCTTTTCTAATCGACATCAACGAAGTATTATTGAACCCACTGGTTTAAGATTATGTAGTTGTAATTGGAGGTCAAAATGAAAACCAATCCATTATGTAGCAAAGATATCTAATTTCTCTAGAGGATTAATTTTTTTTTTGTGTGCGTTTAAAACGTTAAATCTCTAGAGGATTAAGTTTTGAGGTTTACTTCAAACTAGGATAAGATCCGCGCCTTGCGCGGGATTAAGTTATTATTTTTATTATATTTTGGAGAATGAAACAATAGTTTGGCTTCATTTGGATTACGGGTGTTCAACCCGGATATCGGATTAGTTTCGGTTCGGTTTGGTTTTTTTCGGTATTTGGTTAGTAAAATATAACTACTATTTTAAATCAATATTTACTTTGACTTTAGTCTTTCACATACTTTTGAAAGATTTCAACTGGACGACTAAATTGATCAGCCAATCTTGTTGCTTTAAATCATTAGTGTTTATATATATATATTATTTAGTTTGAATATTTATTAAATAAAAATTCATATGCGTTATATTTTATGATCATTTGTAACTTATTATAACAAAAAAATAATCTATTGATCACAAAATTTTCAGAGTGGGAATATTCAAATTTCTAATAATATATAGACATTTTGAAAAATTCAAATATAAAATATAAGAAAAAATATAAATGTTTTTATTATATATTTAATGTGATTTTTTAATATCTTTCAATAATATAAAATTAAAAAAAAAGAACTAAGACACAAAAATTGTTATCAAATATTTATTATTCATAATAATTAATTTTCATATATACGTTAATCATATTAGGTAATTTCGTAGCTTCTAATTAAGGAAAGTGCAAAAAAAATTTTGGTAGATTATTTATCAATTAGATAGTTAGTTTAATAAAAAATATAATGTAAGTCAAGATGGACCAACCTATTTTTCTAAGAATATTATATTTTATATAGTCATTTATTAAATGAAAATTTATAATCATACAGTTCTATGATCATTCATATCATTTTATAACTGAATATTTAAATAATCGATAACAAAAATTTCAATGTGAAATCTTTAATAAGTTTATAATTTATAAATGTTTTTGAAAATTCATTGAAAGTTTTAATATTAAAATATTTATGTAATCTTATGGTATATAGTATAATCTATATATATATATATAAATATATATGTTTTATTATTAAATGATATTTTTTACTCATATGGTTTTAAAATAATGTGTATCTTCTTATAATATTAAATAAAAGTTCATATTAATACAATTTTATGATCATTTGTAACTTATTATGACAAAAAAAATAATCTATTGATCACAAAATTTTCAGAGTGGGGATATTCAAATTTCTAATAATTTATAGACGTTTTGAAAAATTCATAATATAACATATAAGAAAAATTATAAATGTTTTTATTATATATTTAATGTGATTTTTAAATATATTTTAATAATATAAAATTAAAAAAAGAACTAAGATACAAAAGTTGTTATCAAATATTTATTATTCATTATAATTAATTTTCACATATACGTTAATCATATTAGGTAATTTCGTAGCTTTTATTTAAGGAAAGTGCAAAATATTTTTTGGTACGTTATTTATCAATTCGATAGTTAGTTTAATAAAAAGTGTAATATAAGTTAAGATGAACCAACCTATTTTTCTAGGAATAGTATATTTTGTATAGTTATTTATTAAATAAGAATTTATAATCATACAGTTCTATGATCGTTCATATCGTTTTATAACAAAATATTTAAATCATCGATAACAAAATTTTCAATCTGAAATCTTTAATAAATTTATAATTTATAAATGTTCTTGAAAATTCAGTGAAAGTTTTAATATTAAAATATTTATGTAATCTTATGGTATATAGTGTTTAATATATATATATATATATATATATTTATTTATTTTATTATTAAATGATATTTTTTACTCATATGGTTTTAAAATCATGTGTATCTTCTTATAATAAAAATGTTAAACCAATTGATCATTAATTTTTAACATAATAATTTTAATAGTTTTAGTCATTTATTGTCGTTTTTAAAAATTCAAAATATAACATATACGAAAAAATCTAAATTTTATTTTTATAGCTAATTTGATTGTTTAATTTATTTTAATAATATAAAATTAAACAAAAAATGATGGAGGAGATATACATTGTTATCAAATCTTTATTATTAAACTCATTAATTATCATATATATATTAGTCATTTATGGTAATTCCGTAGGTTTTATTTAAGGAAAGAAAATATCATATCATATCATTATATCATATAGTTTGACCAACTTATGTATCTAACAACATATAAAAATCGAATGTGGACCTACTTATTTTTCAATTGAATGTAATTGACTACCTAATTGAGTGCCACATATGCATTAAGACCTCTTTTAATTAATACAAAATTGAGGTTATTTTGAAATGTTCCTCGATTAATATATAATGGATTTGTATTGGTATGGGAAAACTACTATATGCTCGTGACCGTATTCGTTTGGGTGAAACCGTAGCTGTGATTCTTTCATTTCTGTGATTAAATGATTCCCTGGGATTTCTTATATCGTTTTTTTTGTAAACAATTTCTTATATCGTTATCATTTAGAGAAGTATATATGGACCAACATACGCAACTTAACATTCTGTATAAAAAATATCGCAAACCAATTAATCACATTTAAGAAAATCAAATTAGCTAGCAATACCAGACCCATCGACATATGAAATGAAATGTCCAGCCACAACTATGGGCCACGCCAGTCTTGGTACTGGGCTAAACATGCCACTGCTAAGATTTAGTTAGATTATTTCGAGCTAAAAATATTATTTATACATTTCAAAAAATCAATTATTAATTAAAATGTAATATTTTAAAAAATTTGAACTACTCATACATAAAAATTTGTCATCATAATTTCTCAATGTTTTAAAATTTTACTTTCTTATTTTCTATTTATTGTTTAGATATTGTATTAGTATTTCTCTTTCAAAATGTTCTGGAAGCCAACAGATTTGTATAGTTTTTACATTAAATAGCTGAAAATGTTAGCAATCACACATAAAAACTAAGAGAATCTTTAAATACCAATATATAAATGATAAATTATTCGATAATTGTCAATTAATCATAAACGTTGAAAGTAAATATATAAGATACGATGATTGTCACATTGAAACTATGCTAATATAACATTATTTTCTCATAATGTTAATTTGTACTTAATAAAGTTTTGAGAAAAGAAAATGTATGGAGGAGGCGTGGAGACATATAAGACACAAAAAACTATCCGTGAATATGCCAAAGTAGATAATAACTCAAAAGTCGGTACACTACACATCAGTAGCATCAATCACCACCACCTACACGGTCCCAACAGCTCAATTATTGTTCCTTTTAGATCAATTGTTACAAACGGCACAGATTTAGTCGAATTCTATGGACACCTGATTTCTTTTTTCTTGTAGCTCACAACTAACATTGTGAAAGCGGCAATATTGTCATTACATACAATTTCTTCCGTTAAAGCGAACTAACTTCCTTGTGTTCCCGTATTGAATTGAAAAACATATTTTCGTATTAATATTGAAAGATGATGCTTCAGTGCTAACGGTTAAAAACTTTTTTTAACTAACTATTCGTTTGAACATGGATTTGTAAAATCGTCTAAGGTTTCCATTAGCGAGATGTAGTATGATAACTGAGTGATAAAAGTTATGATTTAATGTAATTTACAATAAAAATTACGTGCTAAAAACGGTAATGGAAAATTACATGTTTACCACTTTCAAACTACCACTTTTCATTTTTATCATCAATAAAAGAACATTTTCAAAAATAACTTATTCAGTGAGTAGCAAAATACTTTTATGCCATTATTCTTTATATATAATAGATAAATAATTTTTTTAAAGTTTTTTTTTCAAATTATACTATTTCAAAATTTAAACCCCAGACCCTAAACCTCAACTCTAAACCCTAAACCATCAATCTTAAACCCTATTTTTTTTAAATACGAACCGTAAACCCTGAAACATGAACTCTAAACCCTAAACCTCAAAACATCAACTCTAAACCCTAAACCCTAAACCTTCAGCTCTAAACCCTAAAACATCAGCTTTAAACCCTAAACCCTAAACTTCAACTCTAAACTCTAAACCCTAAACCATCAACACTAAACCCTAAACTATCAACACTAAACCCTAAACCCTAAAAGTAAACTCTAAATCCTAAACCCTAAAAAATTAAGTCTAAACCCTAAAACATCAACTCTAAGCCCTAAACCCTAAACCCTAAACTCTAAATCCTAAATCCTAAACCCTAAAACTAGAATTGATGTTTTAGGGTTTAGATTTGAAGGTTTAATGTTTTAGGGTTTAGGTTCGAATTTCAGAAAAATATGGGGTTTAGGATTTACGTTTAGAGTTTAGAGTTGATGTCTTAGGGTTTAGATTTGAAGGTTTAGGGTTTAGGGTTTATAGTTGATGTTTCGGGGTTTAGGGTTTAGAGTTCATGTTTCAGGGTTTAGGGTTTAGAGTTGATGATTGAGGGTTTAAAATTGATGTTTTAAGTTCAGATTTAGAGTTTAGGGTTTACGTTTAGGGTTTAGAGATGATGTTTTAGGATTTAGATTTGAAGGTTTAGGGTTTAGAGTTGATGTTTCATGTTTTAGGGTTTAGAGTTGATGTTTTAAGTTTTGATTAGTTAACCATATGTTTTTTTTGTCAAAGTTAATCAAAAGATTATAAATGTATTTTATCCTTCATTAAAGATGATGGTAAAAGTGGTTAGTGTAAACATGAAAAGTGGTACTTTAAAAATGGTATTTTTAGCAATTTTCCAATTTTATATATAATAAAACACGTATTTTATTTCAATAATATTAAATTTATATGTTATATTAAATAATTAATTATAAGCTAATATAATAAAATTATGAAAATATATTTAAAAATTAAGAATATATTGTTTTGCTATCTGAAAATAATATTTTTTTATTATAAAGTTAAAAAACTAAGATATAAAACAATTTATAATTAAATATTAGTCAAACAAAAATATTTATATAAAGGTATTTTCTAAACTATTTCTAATATACGAGTGTTTTAAAACTTTTAACACAATAATAAGTATATAGTTTGATGAACGTTTTTTTGACATATATAAATAATTTGATGTTTGATTTAACTGTTTAAAATCATAAATAATAACTTAACTTGTGACTGAGTTCAAAACAAATTTTATTTCTTTTACCTTAAACCAATTTAAGTTTAATCCGTGAAACACTAAAGGTTCAGTTGGTGACCACTAGAAGAATGGAAAAATGAACAAAATAAAAAATAAAAAATAAAATTTCATTTGAGGAATTGAAAAAAAAAATGATTTTTTGTTCAATTTGTTCCTTATCAAAATTGCATAGGAAAACATTTTCTTATAAATTCATTCCTCCACGGGGAATTTAGAAGAAAAAAATGGAATCTACCTTTCAATAATTTGACTAAAATTTCAATATAACTAGTATAAATTTTGAGGAACAAAGAATTCACCATAATTTTTTTGCCTTCAATATGTTCACCAATTAGAGTTTTATAATACCGTTTTTTAAATTAGTAAGATATAAAATAATAAGTATTCGTAAGATGATTATGCCTGCATATACGGGCAAAACACCTAGTATATATATATATACAAAGCTCCCATATATATACAAACAATTTATGTACATAATTTTTTTAAAATTACCAAACAAAATTAACAATTATTAATATACAAAGCTCATATTGGTTAGACAAACGCAGGTGGAAGTTGTCTTTTACTTAACAATTATAGAATACGTCGCATGCACTGGACCATTGGTTTTCGAAAGATTTGACATGCATAAAGCTACAATACCAAACAAACAAAAGAGGACATAATCACGTTAAAGATAAGTAAGTTCTCTCGTGTTATGATTGCTGAGACACTGACATTTATTCTGCTGGCGGTTAGTAGATGGCTGTTTTATTTAAGTCCCTGTCTCAAATCCTTTATATTTTATTTAAGTCCCTTTCATATTTTGAATGTGGTATCTTATCTCCAACATATTCATCCTTTTATCTCAACCTTCCCCTTTAGTGTGATATCTCTATTTTAAAATTTCTCCATAATGGCTTTGGTAAGTTTACTTGATATCTCAATTGCTTTCTTTTGTTTCCTCATCTTTCAAATTTTCTTGATCAGCAAGAAACCTCACCCCTCCTTTCTCACAAACTGGCCGTTCCTTGGTATGCTTCCCGGTTTGATCCTTGAGATCCCTCGTGTTTATGACTTTATAACCGAGGTTCTTGAGCATGGGAACTTAAACTATCTTTTCAAAGGCCCCTTTTTAGGGGGCCTTGACATGTTGTTCACTGTCGATCCTGCTAATATCCACCACATTATGAGCTCAAACTTCTCTAACTACCCTAAAGGGGCCGAGTTCAAGAAGCTATTCGACGTTTTGGGAGATGGGATTTTCAACGTAGATTCAGAGCTGTGGAAGGATCTGAGGAAATCAGCTCAAAGCATGATGATGAATCCAGAGTTTCAAAGCTTTTCAATAGCTACAAGCTTGAGTAAGCTAGAGAAAGGGCTTGTTCCACTTCTTGACCATGTTGCTAAAGAGAAACTCGTTGTGGACTTGGAAGATATTTTCCAAAGATTCACGTTCGACACTACCTTTGTTTTAGCGACCGGGTATGATCCAGGTTGTCTCTCGGTTGGGATGCCAGAAATAGAATTCGCAAGAGCTTTAGACGATGCCGAGGAAGCTATTTTCTACAGACATGTCAAGCCGGAGATGGTGTGGAAGATGCAAAGATTGTTTGGGCTTGGAGATGAGTTGAAGCTGAAAAGAGCTCACAACATTCTGGACCGTGCTTGCTTTAAGTGCATATCTTCCAAGAGAGATGAGATAAGCCGTGGGACTAATAATATTGGTTCTAAAGATTTGCTGACGTCTTACTTGAATGTGGACACGACCAAGTACAAGTTGTTGAATCCTAATGATGACAGGTTCCTTAGGGACACGGTCTTGAGCTTCATGTTAGCGGGTAGAGACACCACAGGCTCAGCACTCACTTGGTTCTTCTGGCTTCTATGTAAGAACGAAGAAGCAATAACCAAGATTCTTCAAGAAATCAACAAAAATATATCTCCAAGAACCAAGACTGATGATTATGGTTCATTCAATCCCCAGGAGCTGAAGAAGTTAGTTTATTTACATGGTGCAATTTGTGAAGCCCTAAGGCTCTATCCACCTGTTCCCTTCCAACACAAGTCTCCAACTAAAACCGACGTTCTTCCAAGCGGACACAAAGTCGATGCCGGCTCAAAGATTTTGTTCTGTCTCTATTCATTAGGGAGAATGAAGTCGGTTTGGGGAGAGGATGCATTGGAATTTAAACCGGAGAGATGGATTACTGAGAATGGAACGTCAGTGCATGAGCCATCTTATAAGTTCTTATCATTTAACGCAGGTCCAAGAACTTGTCTAGGGAAAGAAGTGGCTATGATGCAAATGAAGACAGTGGCTGTGAAAATCATACAAAACTATAATATTAAGGTCGTTGAAGGGCACAAAGTCGAGCCAGCTCCTTCTATCATTCTCCACATGAAGCATGGTCTTAAAGTCACGGTTTCTAAGAGATGTTTGGTCTGAATGTTATGACTAGAAACGTGGACAGTTGACGTAATTATTTCCTTGTCCTCTCATGAAATATGGAAATCTCATGTCAGCTTGATTGTTATCTAATAAAATATAATTATTTCAGAAATTATTGGTAGTTTTGTAATTTTGAGTAAAATATATGGATGTGGGAAAAAGTTCCGGATCCATAATATTATTTTAGTGTAAATCAAATCATATACTAAAATTTATAGAATCTATAGAAAATTTTCTTCCTGTGGTTAAAAAGAGGATATAATTATACTTATAGCAACTATAGAACCATATTCACTTTAGTTTACTTGTATTTTGTTCATATAAACTTATTTTATTCAACCTATGAACTTACTTTATTTTTTATAGTTTGTCGCTTACTTTGGTCCTCTCTTCCTCGATGCTTTGCTCGAGCGTCGAACATAGTCGTGTTTCATGTGTTGCATTTATTTGCCTACACAGAAAGGACGAGCTTTTTTTTTTTCCATCTAAATTTTTTATTAATGGGTCAAGGTCCAACTGGACCAAGCCTAACACAAAGAGACAAAGGCCCAACCAACGGGCTAAAAGAAAACACGGGCAACAACAACGGACTTCAACAAAGGCCCAAGAGACAAAAGAGCCCAAGGGAAAACCTGATGACGAGACTTGGCGACGTGTTGAAACGAAGGTATCAAGGGATACGTGCCAACCAAAGCCTCCACCACCTTCACCGATTGGAAAGCCACCGCCGGAAGCTTAATCGGCGATCCACCGGAACATACCGGAACAGGAACCCGTCTAAAGAATTCCGACGACCACTTTAATGGAAGATGGAGACACCATAATCCACAACGCCTAAGCCTTCAACGTCAGTACTCTGATTATAGGAAAGCATCAATCGACCGAAATCGAGAGCATAACCAAAGACAATGAACAACAACCGAGAGAAGACATAAACGTCAAACAGATCTACGCTTCATAGAAGGGGTTCAATTGAAACACAATCAATCCAAAAACCTCCGAATTTCATTGGAGGATGGACCGAGAATCAATTGAACAGAGAGGAGAAGTAGATCAAACAAAGCCGGGAAAAAACCTAGTGAAAATCCGCCGTCGCCTTCGTGGAGAGCGCGACGCAGACGACCAAGCCGAATATCCAACACCGAGAGAACATGCGCAGACATCGGAGTCACAAGCCGGACGACCACCAGAAGGATAAGCACGCCGCTGGAGACAAAAGCCAACCGTTCTTACTGGAGGGGAAAGCAAGAACGTCGGAGTCAAAATCTGGTCGGATGAAACCGAAACCGGGATAAACCAAACATCAAGCTCTCTCACACTCTAACCCAACTCATACCTCTCTGAAAGATTTTGGATTGATAAGAGAAGTAGAGAACGAGAGAAAATTCTCTCACTGAAAGAGGAGAGAGAGCTTCTGATACTAGCGGTAACCTAAAGAGGACTAACTTCTTAGACGTCGTGACAACTAGGTTTTAGAAAGGACGAGCTACAAGAGCTAAGCAATTTATTTTGAATAGGTAAGATTTTACAGCTGGTGGGGAACTCGCGCTTCTGGGGAACAATATATTAGTGGCTTATATGAACATGTTTTCATATGCTAATTAGATAGAAGTATGATTAATCATGCTATTGCAATACAGGTTACATAATATTTGAAGTAGCCAAAATCTTTTTATCGTAGCTTATATTGGATATATAATAATGTTGAACATTTTAGAATAATAGGAAAGGCTGCGCTACAAGAAAACATTTATTTCGCGACTACAGAATCAGTAGCTAATCAGTCGCAAAATATAGGTTTAAGACTGATTTGCGACTGATGTACGTAGTCACAAATCAACGTGTCGCAAAAATGACAAGTCGTAAAATAGTCACAATTTTGCTACTTATGTACGACTAATTTGCAACTAATATTATTGGTCACATAACAGTCGCAATACAGTCACTAAATTTGATGACAGAACTATGACTCTTTTACGAGAAACGGTTGATAGTAGCACAATAGTCGCATCATTTAGCGACTAACTTGCGACGAGTAGAATAAAGTTGTAGTCACTTTTCAGTCGTAAAATTAACTAAATATTTTTTTAAAAAATTATTATTTTTATTAATCAATTAAAATATAATACAAATATGTTTACATAGGTCACATATATATATTACACATAATATATATATATATATCTTTGTGGTGGATGCAGGCACCGGAGAACGAGCAGCGGCAGAGAAGGCCGCCGTTACCGAACATGTCACTCTCAACCAAGACGTTTTCTTCCTGCATTTTTTCATCTTCTTCATTCTATCCTCTTTTTACTTCTTAGATCTACACAAATAAACAAACGATTGTTAAGAAAACATTAACAAAAATAATAATAGCAAATAAGTAAGGATTATTAAGAAAAGAGATACATGAGAGAAAGCGAGAGATTTATATAAGGTGAGACTGGACAAAACCTAATTTACCTCTTGCAGCCGCCATGACAAAACTAAGAAGGAGAGGAGGCCGCACGGAGTAGAGGAGGAGATGAGGCGTCACAGAGCAGAGGAGGAGGGAGGCCACGGAGCAGAGGAGCATGGAGGCGTTACGGAGGTGTCCGGAAGCATAGGAGAGAACAGAGGAGGAGAGGCTGCGGTTGGAGCATAGAAGGAGGGGAGATCATATATGAAAAGAAAAAAAGAGACAAAGAATGCTTTGATCTGTTTTGAGAGGAAAGAGACAAAGGAGAAAGATAAGAAAAGGAAGAAGAAAAGAAAAAAATTAGATTAAATGGTGTCCATTGGATTAAGAGTTATGAACGGTGCATGATGAACTTGGTGTGATCCTTGCCATTTCTAATGGGCCAATCAAAAATCATATCTCGTTTAAGGGTATACTTCGACGTTTTTTGCTTTTTATAATTTTAGTAGTTTACTAGGAAACTAACTAGGTAAAAAACCTGAAAGGTTTGAGTCATAGATTTGGATCATAAGTTTGAGTTTTATAATTTCATACCACGTTTGAGTTTTAGATTTGTAATTTAGGAGTTATGGTTAAATATAAGTGTTTAGGGTATAGAAGTGATATTTTAGAGGTATCATATTTTATTTAAAATTTAAGGTTTATGATATATTAGAGGAATTAGATATGTTATAGTATTTTAGATGTATTTTTAGAGTTTAGGGGCTAAAGTTAAATTTAGGGTATAGAGTTTGATTGAAGATTTAAGGTTTGTGTTTTGGAAGTATATATTAAGATATAAAGATTAAATTTTGATTTTCAATTGAAGATTTGGTGTTATAGTTTGATAGTTTAAAAATAAAAGAAAGTTTGAAGTTCAATTTTTACCCAAAAAAAGAATTTAAAGTTCAATGGTTACTTATGTTAGAGTTTGAGACTATGGGTAGTTTGAAGTTTAATGGTTACTTAAAGTTTATATGTGTATATATTGTAAATATATTTTGGTTTTAGATTTAGATTTTAGTTAAAACTTGAAAAGATTTTGTTTGAGATTTAGATTTAAAGTTTAATACTATGATAGATAAATAAATCATGTTTTTATATTATAGTAACAAAAACTTCACAATTAAAGTTTAGGGTTTGTAGTATAATATTTGAGGTTTTCATTTATGATTTGTAGTTAAATTTTGAAAACAATTAAATTTGACATTAAATTTAAGATTTAGATTTAAACTATGAAAATAATAGATTTATAAGATTTTTGTTTAGGGTTTAAGGTTTAAAACATGTTTAGGGTTAAGGATTTAAATAGTAACTAACTAGCAACTAAATACCGACTGATTTGCGACTAATAAATGTTCCCACAAAAATTCAGTACACCAACCACAAAAACGATAAGCACGTGTTTTGTATCGATTTTTACCGACTGAATGGCGACTGATTTATAACCCGTTAAAAGAGTCGCAAAACAGTCACAACTTTTGCGACTAATTGGCGACTACAATTTACTGTAGTTGCAAAATAGTCGTTAATATACGACTACGTTGCGACTACAATCATTTGTCGTAAATTTGCGACTGAATTGTGACGAATTTAATGTAGTCACAAATGAGTCGCAAATGAGTCAGTAATCAGTCGTTAAATTTTGTGACTGCAGTCACTGCAGTCATAGTCGCAAAATGCAGTCGCTAATCACATGTTTTCTTGTAGTGCTGACAACTAACGTTTAAATTTGATTAGAAAATATTTTTATTATAAAAAGTATAAAATCTTCATTATTATGGTATATTTGTTAATATTAACCTGTACATTTAACCAGTCCATTGCAGATTTCAAAATTTGAAAAGTAGTAACCGAGAGAGCTAGTCAACATATTTGTTACTAAAACTTGTTCACAAAAGATGTTACTAAAAATAAGAACAATCTATAAAGAGCTACATGCATATGATTCTTTCATATTTCTTAACATTTTAAAAAAAAATTGAGCATATAAAGAGATACATGCATATGATTTTTTTTGAAACGGTATTTTTTTAAGAAAGTTATTAAAAGCTTCCTAGTTAATTAGACAATGATATTTATTGAATTAAATGACAATATGATTATTTTAGTTAATTTTAAAATTTATAGGATTAATCACGACATGCCATCCAATGCAGAAAAATAATTTTTTTTTTTGAAATATTAGTTGATTTTAAGTAAAAAAATAGTTTGTTGATGTATTTTATTATCTGCAATCAAGCTAGGCATCTGCATCGGCAACCTACAAAATTCTCGCGTTTTCAGAATATAGATGAGAATCTAGATCACCTAGTGTATTTGACCCAAAAAGACTATTAGTGTATGTGAACTGTATTTAAAAATGCATGATCCAGTAATATTTGTTGCTATACTAAAATAGTTTTAACTGAATAGAAAAGACAAAAATAGCACTAAATCAAGTTTTTTTTCCCAAACTAGCACTCAAGGTCAAAAGTCACAAAAATAGCATTTAATGTTTTATCAAAAGTCACAAACTTAGGGTTTAGAGTTAAAGGGTGCGGTTTAGGATTTAAGGTTTAGGGTTTAGGGTTTAGGGTTTAGAGTTTAGGGTTTAGGGTTTAGATTTTAGGGTTTAGGGTTTAGGGTTTAGGGTTTAGAGTTTAGGGTTTATGGTTTAGAGTTGAGAAATGAGTTTTTGGGATAAGATTTCAAATTTTGAAAAATAAAAAAATTAAAATTTTCAAATGATAAACTTAGAAATGTGGTATTTTGGTCAGTTTAGTTTTTAAGTGCTATTTTTGTGATATAAACTTAGAAATGTGCTATTTTGGAGATTTGGTCTTCACTGAATTGGGAAATATATATGTAACGTACACTCTTTTACAGAAGATATTTTGACTTCCGACAAACCTGCAAATAGCAAACAAACAAAAGAGGACACAGTTACCAAAAAATAATATTTTATTCCATCTTATCATTCATTTATTCAGGCGATGCAGACACATCACCAGTTTCAAAAAGATGCACAAAGGCAATGCTTAATTCTTATATATAATCTGGAACCAAGAAGCCATTTAGTATATCTAATAACAAGAAAAAGGACCCTTTAATTGATCTGTAATGGCTTTCATAAGCTTGTTTGAAATCTTCATTGCTTTCTTTTGCTTTTTCCTCTTTAGACATTTCTTGATCAGTAAGAAACCTCACCGTCTGTGTCCCACAAACTGGCCTTTCCTCGGTGTGATCCCTGGTTTGCTTGTCGAAATCCACCGTGTTTACGACTTCATAACCGAGATTCTCGAGGTCACAAACTTAACCTACTACAAAGGCCCGTGTTATGTGGGCCTCGACATGTTGGTCACGGTTGATCCTTCTACAAGAGCTATGCACTTTATTTTGGATAGGTAAATGCATTAAAAATTGACAAATTTTACAGCTGGTGGGGAACTCGCTTTTGGGGAACAAGATATTAGTGGCTTATATAAACATGTTTTCATATGCTAATTATATAGAAGTAAGATTAATCATGCTATTGCAATACATGTTATATAATATTTGAAGTAGCCAAAATCTTGTTATGGTAGCTTATATTGGATATAATCATGTTGAACATTTTAGAATAATAGGAAAGGCTGACAACTAACGTTTCAATTTTTTTAATAAAAAGTATAAAATCTTCATTATTATGGTATATTTGTTAATATTAATCTGTACATTTAACCAATCCATTGCAGATTTCAAAATTTGAAAAGTAGTAACCGAGGGAGCTAGTCAACATATTTGTTACTAAAAGCTTGTGCTTGAATGTAATAAGAATCTACCCAAGGTGCGTTGGGCTAGTGGTTTAGTGCTTGGAGTAGGTTCCATTGCACCCCTAGTTCGATTCCCCTGGGGAGGGGTGCTTTACGCCATGTTATCGGTATCAGCGCCGGCCGGCCCCGGGCCTGAGGTGGGATTAAGGCCGAAGGCCCGAACCCATCCTAGTCTACAAAAAAAAAAAAAAAAAAAAAAAAAAAAAAAATACGAACAATCAAGAGATACGTGCATATATATGATATTTTCATATTTCTTAACATTTTAAAAAATTAGTTGAGCATATAAAGAGATACATGCATACAATTTTGTTTGAAATGGTATTATTTAATAAAGTTATTAAAAGGTTCCTAGTTAATTAGACAATGATATTTATTGAATTAAATCAAAATATGATTATTTTAGTTAAATTTAATATCTATGGGATGTAAATCACGACATGCTAACTATCCAATGCATAAAAATTAAACTGTTTTTTTAGCATTAGTTGATTTTAAGAAAAAAAATTGTGGATTTGAAGTAAAAAAAAAATAGTTTGTAGATGTATTTTATTATCTGCAACCAAGCTAGGCATCTGCTCGGCAACCTACAAAATTCTCGCGTTTTCAGAGTATAGATGAGAATCTAGATTATCTAGTCAGAGTCGTGCCTACTGTATTACAAAAGAGGCAAATGCCTCAGGATCCCACAAGATTTATCAAATTCAAGGGCTCCTATTTCTCAAATATAATTAGCTTAATGGATCGCTTGGTTAAATACTGTGACTTTGTTTCAGAGTTTATGTTTTTTAGCTATACTAATTAACTTCCCATACATTTATAAGGGTTATTTAGTTAGAGTTTGTTCCTTTTGGTTGTTTTATTTATGTTTTATATTTAACTTTTGCTCATTTCTAGTTTTATAGTGTAACTAATTGGTTTTCATTCTTTTATAAATTTCTAAGTTATTAGTGTGGATTAAATTAACTTATTTAAAAATATTCGAGATATATTATTTAATCCGAATAGCTAACTTTTAATATTAAATACTGATTAATCTTTTTTAGTTTATTAAATGTGTGCTTTTCAAAAGAAATATCTTGTTTTTAATAACACTAATAAATACTCATATATTTTTATAAAACTATTCATATTATTTACAAATACAGTGATTTGTATAAACTTTATCATAATTGTTTGCATATTTTATATAACAATTGTGATAAATAACGCTTTTGTTAATTTTGCCTTAGGCCCTTTAATAGTTGAGCACGGCACTGTATCTAGTGTATTTGACCCAAAAAAGACTCCCCGAAAGACTATCTAAAGTGTATGTTAAAACAAATCAAACAACACGTTATGTATGTGAACTGTATTTTAAAATGCATGATTCAGTAATATTTGTTGCTATACTAAAATAGATAACTGAATGGATATTATATACGTAACATACACTGTTTTTACAGAAGATATTTTGACTTACGACAAACATGCAAATACCAAACAAGCAAAAGAGGACATAACTTACCAAAGAAACAATATTTTATTCCATCTTATCATATTACTGAAGAGACACATCACCAGTTTCAAAAAGACGCACAAAGACAATGCTTAATTCTTATATATAATCTGGAACCAAGCAGCCATTTAGTATATCTAATAACAAGAAAAAGACCCTTTAATTCATCTCTAATGGCTTTCCTAAGCTTGTTTGAAATCTCCATTGCTTTCCTTTGCTTTTTCCTCTTTAGACATTTCTTGATCAATAAGAAACCTCACCGTCTATGTCCCACAAACTGGCCTTTCCTCGGTATGATTCCTGGTTTACTCGTCGAAATCCACCGTGTTTACGACTTCATAACCGAGATTCTCGAGGTCACAAACTTAACCTACTTTTGCAAAGGCCCGTGTTATGCGGGCCTCGACATGTTGGTCACGGTTGATCCTTCTAACATCCACCACATCATGAGCTCAAACTTCTCAAACTACCCTAAAGGTCCCGAGTTTAAGAAGCTATTCGACGTTTTGGGAGATGGGATTTTCAACGCCGATTCAGAGCTGTGGAAGGATCTGAGGAAGTCAGCTCAAAGCATGATGTTGCATCCTGAGTTTCAAAGGTTTTCATTAGCTACAAGCATGAGTAAGCTAGAGAAAGGGCTTGTCCCACTTCTTGACCATGTTGCTAAAGAGAAACTCGTTGTAAACTTGGAAGATGTGTTCCAAAGATTCACGTTCGACACTACGTGTGTCTTAGCGACCGGATACGATCCAGGTTGTCTCTCGGTTGAGATGCCAGAAATCGAGTTTGCGAGAGCTTTAGACGATGCAGAGGAAGCCATATTCTTCAGACACGTCAAGCCGGAGATCTTGTGGAAGATGGAAAGCTTCATTGGTTTAGGAGATGAGAAGAAGATGACGAAGGCTCGTGCCACTTTTGATCGTGTTTGCTCCAAGTACATAGCTTCAAAGAGAGATGAGGTCATCACAAATATGGATTCTCCTCCTCCTGCTTCTCAAGATTTGCTGACGTCTTACATGAACTTGGAAACGACTAAGTACAAGCTGTTGGATCCTAGTGACGACAGATTCCTTAGAGACACGATTTTGACCTTCATGTTAGCGGGGCGAGACACCACAGGATCTGGACTCACTTGGCTCTTCTGGCTTCTCCTTAAGTTTCCAGAAGCAATGGCCAAGATTCGTCAAGAAATCAAGACAGTTCTATCTCCAAAAACAAAGACCGATGATGATTCTGATTCTGATTCATTCAATCCCCAAGAGTTAAAGAAGTTGGTGTATCTGCATGGTGCAATTTGTGAAGCCCTCAGACTCTATCCACCGGTTCCCTTTCAGCACAAGTCTCCTACCAAAACCGACGTTCTTCCGAGCGGACACAAAGTGGAAGCCAACTCGAAGATTCTGTTCTGTCTTTACTCATTAGGGAGAATGAAAACGGTTTGGGGAGAAGATGCATTGGAGTTTAAACCGGAGAGATGGGTTTCTGAGAGTGGGAAGTCGGTACATGAGCCGTCTTATAAGTTCTTGTCCTTTAACGCTGGTCCAAGAACTTGTTTGGGGAAAGAAGTAGCTTTGACGCAAATGAAGAGTGTGGCTGTGAAAATCATACAAAACTACGAGATTAAGATGGTTGAAGGGCAAAAAATCGAACCAGCTCCTTCTGTTATTCTCCACACAAAACATGGTCTTAAAGTCACAGTCACTAAGACATGTTTGGTCTGAATTTTCCGAAGCATAATCTTATATTATCCACAGTCAATGCTTCCTTTGTCCTCCCTTAATTGTGGAAATCTCATATCACTTTTTAAGTAGTTCATCCAATAAAATTAAATTTAAAAATCTTTAATATATTTTCTAAATTTTGAGTAGAAAAATAAATATAAATCTGGAAAGGATAAAGAATAATTAAATTATCCAGTATTTTTTTAAATTTCAGGCCAGAATTAAAAATTTTTTTATGCCATTCTCTTTCAGTTTTTATTTATTCATTTAATAAATCATCTTTCCATAAATAATGAGTTTTAATTTATAAAAAACACAAGATTGTACTTTCAATTATTATGATATATATGCTGATGTGGATGATTGGCTGTACTCTAGCGTTAAAAACTTACATGTAAAATTATGTTGTATGTGAGTTGATTGTATGTATAAATTTATTGTTGTACATTTTTTTTTCAAATATTTTTTTTACTCTAGTTATGCTGGATGTATATATAAGTTCTGCTGTAAATATCTTAAAATATAAAATGTAAGATATATGACGTATATATAAATAATTTTTTTTTCATGAATTAAAATATTTATATGAATAAACAAAATATAAATTGTTAAATTTGCTATTATTTAATTATCTAATGTAATATATAAATAAAATTTATGTTATTAAAAAACTTAGTAATCTATAAAATATTTAAAAGTAAATAAATAAATATTACCTATAATCTTTAAAATAAATATAGTAAAAATACTATCAAAAGAGTAATTAATTTATCTATGAATTTATAATTTATTTATCATGGATGGTCTTCTTCTTTAAAAAAAAAAATCCACAGTCTAAATGAAACTATATAAGATTTTTGCCTAATAAATATATAGAAAAAATTCTTTTGTTTTTGGTTCTATCTTTATAAAAAGCTACATCATGATTGAAAAATTTGGTAGAGTTTTGATGTAATCTTTAACTTTTAAAAAGTGAAGTTAAATCATGATAGACTATGTTTGATAATTTAAAAATAAATAAAACTAAAGAAATGAGAAAAAGCTCAACCAGTCATCCATGATATATCATTTTATTTCAAAATGTACATTGCCTCTTACTAATTTATCGACATTTCAAAACCTATTATGATTTTCCTCACATGACCCTTTATTTAGGACTTGCAAGTAACCGACGTGTTGCTTGATGAGAAAATAATAAAAGATGAGAAAGCATGTAACCAAATAAGCTGATAGAAGCCACTAGTGAAGTTTGATAGAGGGTAAATTAGAATAAGAATAAGAAGTAACTGGATTTATACACATGAAAAAAGTCTATAGTGTTTCACCACGTTTAATTAAATTTTAATAAGGTAATCTTCAGTTTCATATCGCAGATGTCTGGAAAACAGCGTGTGATGTGATCTCCAATGAACAAGGATCACATGATTGACATTCGACAGTGCAAATTAAATCACTTATTAATTGAAAGGCTTTCTTTATCATTGAAGTAACTGAAGGAGTAACCTTGATGAGGAAGTCATTGATGAAATTACGTTATTATGTTTACAGCCTCTTTAAAGTTTAGATCACATGTATGACATCTGTAACATATTAAATGATAATAATATCAACGATTGTGTGAAAGAGATTATTATAGTTAATAAATACTTTTTTTTTTCTTTTGCTAAATTGTTAATATCATTAAAAATGAAAAAAGAAGCTTACAAAAAGAAAGTTCTAAGGGAATGTTTCCTAGGCAAAAAAATAAAACATGGAAACATTACTACAACTGATCAAGGTAAACAAATGATACTCAGCTTAACCATTTGGACAGAAGGAATTTGAAGTTCCTATTGCCCCTTCTTCCCAAAATTATGAGTTTTGTTTCACGGTCTATCATTTTGAAAACAACACTTGCAGGGTTGAAAGACTGGTTGTGGAGCATATCATTTCATTGCCGCCATATATGGTAAATGGTAGCTGAATGGTCCTCGTTAATGGTAACTGAAGGAGCGATGCATGGTCCTCGTTAATAAATACTTAACGAGGACTCCATTATTTAGCCTTCTAATCCATAAAAAATGCATTCTACTCCAAGCTGCAACATTTCTTAGCAGTTGTTACTTTAAGCCCATGCTTCATGTGAAGAATAAGACCAGGTTTTGCCTCAATCTTTTGTCCACTAACGACATTAATCTCATATGCTTGTAATATTTCCACAATCACCGTCTTCATCAGATCCATAGCTAAATTCTTACCTAGACATGTTCTTGGACCGGCATTGAACGATAAGAACTTGTAAGAAGGCTCATGTCTCAACCCTCCTGTCTCTGAAATCCATCTCTCTGGCTTGAACTCCCTTGCGTCTTCTCCCCACACGTCTTTCATTCTCCCCATAGCGTAAAGGAAGATCATAATATTGATATTTGATTTGACCTTATGCCCGCTGGGAAGCACATCCGGTTTGATTGGTGACTTGCGTTCGAATGGTATTGGCGGGTACAGCCTCATTGATTCACTTAATGCTGCATGTAGATACACCAGCTTGTTCAAGTACGATGACTTGTCTTGGTCACTCCTGGTTTTTGGTGCATTTTCGTTGATCTCTTGGAGAATCTTGGACAACACGTTAGGGTTTTCAGACAGAATCCAGAAGAACCAAGTGAGCGTGCATGCCGTTGAATCTCTCCCAGCTGCCATGAAACCTACTGTGAAGTCTCTGAGGAACTTATCATCTTCAGGATTCAAGAGCTCGTACTTGCTTGCATCTAACTTTATGTGGGATGTCAACAGATCCTCACTCTCTTCATCGGCATTCTCTTGTGATCTTATCTCTTCTCTCTTGGCTGATATATATTTTGCACAAACACGATCAAGAACGGCATTAGCTTTCATCATCTTCTTCTCTGTTCCGATACCAATCCATTTTTGGAGCTTCCACAAGAATCTTGGTGTGATATGCCTATACACAATCGCTTCTCCAACATCATCAAGAGCTTTAGCAAACTCAACCTCAGGCATTTCGATAGAGAGACTTCTTGGATCAGACCCGGTGATGAAAATGAAGGTTGTGTCGAACATGAATCTCTGGAACACGTCTTGCAAGTCCACAACCATCTCTTCATCTGCAAAGTGACTTAGAAGAGGTAGGAGACCGTCTTTGAGTTTACTTCGAGTAGTACTTTTTGAGAAGTTTTGATGGCTGAATATGACCTGAGAAGACTTTCTCAGATTCCTCCATAGCTCTGAGTCTGAGTTGATGATACCGTCTCCATAAGCTTCAAAAATTTCTTGGAACTCAGGACCTTTGATGTAGTTTGAAAAGTTTGAGCTCAATATATAATGAATATTAGCTGGAACAACGGTGACCAGTATATCCATTCCAGAGAACCATGGGCCCTTGAACTGGAACGTCAAGTTGGAGTTCTCGAGAACCTCGACGCTGCAGTCATATATACGGTGGAGCCTCACCAGCACACCGGGAAGCATACCGAGAACCGGCCAATTCCAAGGGTAGCTTTTAGGGGTTTTCTGGAAGGGTAAGTAGCTAAAGGGTTTCTTGTTTAACAAGAAACAGAATGTGAGAAAAAAGAAGAAATCTATTAATGCTTCATATAAACCTACTGAAACCATTATAAAGGTTTTTTTTTTTTTTTTTGAGGTACACAAGGAGAAGAACAAGTGATTTGATTTATAGACAAATGATCACACATCAAGTAGACAAGTTGCAAAGTCTATTGTTCCATTACATTTTAATAAGAAGAAATGAAATCTTTGAATTCACGCTCAAGATATGTGTAAAAATCGTGTTCGCATGTTGACAACTAGACGAATTAAGATTGTTAACGGTTTCCGGTTGAAGATACACGGATACATTAATGATAATTTTCTTGATAATGAAGCAATGAAAATGGAAGATGCAATAGATGTCAATAGACCATTGCCCTTAAATTAGATATCATGATCCAAATTTATTGCTTGAGTAGTTGTGTCAACAACTATGAGCCCACAAACTGCGTTTATGTGTACTAATAATGATTTATTTCATACATCAATGGTTTCATGTTGAAGATCTCTTAGTAATTGTGACCTTTAAGTCCATGTTTCATTGCCAATATAAAACCAAGAACTGGTTCAATCTTCTGACCTTTGATAACCTTAACTTCATAGTTTTGTAATATCTCCACGACCACTGTCTTCATTTGAGTGATAGCTAAATGCTTACCTAGACAAGTTCTTGGACCGGAGTTAAACGCTAAAAACTTGGAGGAAGGATCATGTTTTAGGCCTCCATTCTCAGTAATCCATCTCTCTGGCTTGAATTGCAAGGCATCTTCTCCCCAAACCGCTTTCATCCTCCCTAATGCATAAAGAAATATAATAATCTTAGAGTTTGCATTGACTTTATGACCACTTGGAAGCACATCTGATTCGACAGAAGACTTGCGCCCGAAGGAAACTGGTGGATAGAGTCTCATTGCTTCAAACAAGGCAGCTTGTAAATACACCAACTTGTCCAGATTCTCTTGTCCATTTCCGGTGGTTCTTGGTAGATCATTGTCGATGATCTCTTGACGAATCTTGGCAACCACTATTGGATTTTCGGAGAGAAGCCAGAAGAACCAAGAGAGAGCTGAGGCAGTTGTATCTCTTCCTGCTAGAATGAAGGCCAATATAGTATCTCTAAGGAATTTATCGTCACTCGGTTTCATCAAGAGCTTGTACTTGGCTGTATCTAGCTTCATGAAGGAAGTTAAAAGATCCTCACCTTCTCCATTAAGAACTCCTTGTGATCTGATTATCTCTTCTCTCTTGGCTGATATGTATTTGGAGCACACACGGTCAAAAGTTGCATTAGCTTGGCTCATCTTCTTCTCTTGCCCCAGCCCCATCCAGTTCTGCAGCTTCCACATGATCTCTTGGTTTAACATGCCTATACAAAACTCCTTCTCCAACATCGTCGAGAGCCTTGGCTAATTCATCCTCATGCATTTCAATGGAGAGAGATCTAGGGTCAGAACCGGTTATAAGGATTAAGATTGTATCGAAAGTGAGCCTCCCGAACAAGTCTTGCAAGTCCACAGTTGTCCCTTCCTCGGCAAAATGATTAAGAAGAGGAACAAGACCGTCCTTGAGTTTACTTATCATAGTACTCATCGAAAACCTCTGAAACTCTTGATGATGGACCATGGCTTGATAAGACTTCCTCAGGTTCTTCCATAGCTCGGAGTCCGTCGTGATTATGCCGTCTCCAAACACATCAAAAACATCTTGAAAATCAGATCCCTTGATGTAATTTGAGAAGTTTGAGCTCATTATATGGAGAATGTTAGCTGGATCAACCGTGAATAACATATCCATTCCAAAGAACCGCGGTCCCTTGAATAGAAACGTCAAATCAGAGATTTCGAGAATCTCAACGCCGTAGTCGTAAAGCTGGTGGAGCGACACGAGCAGACGAGGAAGCATCCCAACAACCGGCCAGTTTCTAGGGAACCGGTCATGAGGTTTCTTGAAGAGCAAGTAAAAAAGGATGAGAAAGCAAAGGATGGCAATGGAAGCTTCAAGTAAGCTTATTGAAGCCATATTTGAGTAAAACGCTTGATTAATGCACACGCACACCTCTGGTAGAAGGAACTGAATTTATATGCACACTGCACCAGCACACACTTCAAGGCACGATCAAGAAAACTATTTTTGCATGCACTATAATTTTGTTATAATGACAAACTGCAAGGCTGACAAATGCAAATATAAATTAGAAAATACTAGTACATAAGTTTTCAATACATCTAACTGTTTTTTTTAGAGGATACACCCAACTTTTTTTAAATATTTTGATATTCGTCATTACTGCTCGTTTATCTACTAACTTTATATACACCTAACCTATACAGTAATTAAGCTTATTGAATCCGTTACAGAAGAGCTGGCGCACAGACACACAGACTTCTGAATTCTGATGGGTTCTGAAAGAACCCTTAATTTAGTGTAAATAGATTGAAATTCTCTATTTATATATACATATTTTCTACAAAAAAAAACAGTATACAGACATACAGTATATTGTGTTAAAAAAAAACATACATTATAAAATTATATTTTGAATAAATTAAGAATGATGTTTCAGTTACAACTTTTGTTATGTTATGAATATTGTCTATTAAATAGAACCAAGCCGAAACACAATTTTGCTACAAAAATGAGCTAGGTTGACACACCCACACCCTCACCCTCACCCTCACCCACACCTCTGTATGGTTACTTTGCTGGCACAAGGAATTAAAGTTATATGAACACATGTGTGTACTGGGTACACACCTCAAGGCACATTTAAGGATTATTTATATACATTAAATTGCAGTTAAAAAATTATACTCTTTTTGTAACTTTTTATTTCTGATGATAACACAGCTAACTTTTAAATATTTATATACATTACCTGCAAGTAAAAGATTACACTAAAAAATTACACTCTTTTGTAACTTTTTATTTCTGATGATAACACAGCTAACTTTTAATATTTCAAATTGCCCATTTCAAGTCTAACTAATGAAGCTTGTTGAGGCCATTAACTGAGAGTGAGCTGGATTCACATGTTTCTGAGTTCTAATGGGTTCGATGAGCGCTGAAGGAATTTGATTGTTTTCTTTATGTCAAACAAAACCAATAAACCGATCGGTGTCTTCATTACTACAGAACAAATCGAAACAAGCCCTAACTTAGTTTTAATTAAAATTCCATAGCTTAGAACTATATACGCAAATTTGTTGCTTATATTAAAAGCTACGGAGTAACAGAGCCCGTTGATTAATTTCGCACGAGCCATTGACGGGTGCGCTAATCCACCAAGTTAACTAATTTAGGTTCGAATTGGTGATTAAGCTGTGATGGCTTTTGAGACTTTAGCTTAAAAATTTTAAAGTCAATTTATTTTCAATCAGGCTTTAGACTCTTTAAAGTCCTCAAAGCCTTCCTTTATTTTTTTAAAGCCACAATTTGATGTTTTTTTTAATATTTCTAAAGCCATATTAAAAATTTTAACAGTAACGGTTTTAACAGCTAAACTAAATTTAAAAGCCTTGACAGCAAAAGTCTTCAAAGTCTCAAAACAATCGGAGCCTTAATATACTAAAATTTTAGGGTTTATCCTTATGCATTATAAAATATTGTCTAAATATGTGAATCATAACTTATTTCCTAGAATTGTTAAGCAACGAAATTCATTTTCGAATTCAAATATGTTCAAATGATAATCACGTTAATTGCAATATTAACAAACCAGTTTTCTTGTCCATATCATATTCCAAGTGACCTTTTTGATATGCTTGATCATACCGTACAAGTACATGCAAATGGCTTAGCATGGTTAAATTATTAAGACACTACAAGGAAGTCAAAAGAAAGAAACCAACAAACACACTCATACATCAAGAATCAGTTTATCAATCATAAGATTGTAAAGCGTTATTGATAATATATTGCAACACATTAGCAGTGATTTAACTCTTACATCATTAATTCAAGTTGAACGTCTCTTAGCAACTTTGACTTTAAGTCCATGCTTCATCGACAACATAAAACCAAGAACTGGCTCAATCTTCTGCCCTTTGATAACCTCAACGTCATACTTTTGTAATATCTCCACGACCACCATCTTCATCTGAGTGATAGCTAAATGCTTACCTAGACAAGTTCTTGGACCAGAGTTAAACGCTATAAACTTGGAGGAAGGCTCATGTCTTAGACCTCCATTCTCAGCAATCCATCTCTCTGGCTTGAATTTGAATGCGTCTTTCCCCCAAACCGCTCTCATCCTCCCCAGCGCATAAAGACATATAATAATCTTAGAGTTCGCATCGACCTTATGCCCACTTGGAAGCACATCTGATTTGACAGGAGACTTGCGCCCGAAGGAAACTGGTGGATAGAGTCTCATTGCTTCAAACAAGGCACCTTGTAAATACACCAACTTGTCCAGATTCTCTTGGCCATTCCCTGTTCTTGGTAGATCAGTGTCGATGATCTCTTGACGAATCTTGGCTACCACATGTGGATTTTCAGAGAGAAGCCAGAAGAACCAAGAGAGAGTGAAGGCGATTGTGTCTCTCCCCGCTATAATGAAGGTTAAGATAGTGTCTCTAAGGAACTTATCATCACTCGGATTCAAGAGCTTGTACTTTGTTGTATCCAGCTTCATCAAGGAAGTTAAGAGATCCTCACCTTCTCCATTGGTCATATCAAGAAGCCCTTGTGATTTGGTGATCTCTTCTCTCTTGGCTGATATGTATTTGGAGCACACACGGTCAAAAGTTGCGTTAGCTTGACTCATCTTCTTCTCTTGTCCCAAACCCATCCAGTTCTGCATCTTCCACAAGAACCTAGGCTTAACATGCCTACTCAAAATCCCTTTTCCAGTATCGTCGAGAGCCTTAGCTAATTCATCCTCATGCATCTCAATAGAGAGACTACTAGGATCAGAACCGGTTATAAGGATTAACGTTGTATCGAAAGTGAGTCTTCCAAACACATCTTGCAAGTCCACAGCTGTTCCTTCCACAGCAAAATGATTGAGAAGAGGAACAAGCCCACACTTGAGTTTACTCGTCATGGTACTCACTGAAAACCTTTGAAACTCTTGGTGATGGAGCATGGCTTGACTAGACTTTCTCAGGTTCTTCCACATCTCTGAATCAGTGGTGAATATCCCGTCTCCGTACACGTCGAAAATCTCTTGCAACCCCGGTCCTTTGATGTAGTTTGAGAAGTTTGAGCTCATTATATGATGAATGTTGTCTGGATCAGCCGTGAGCAGCATATCCATGCCAGCGAACGGCGGTCCCTTGAAAAGAAAGGTCATGCCGGAGAATTCAAGAATCTTGACGGTGAAGTCATGTACCCGGTGGAGCGTCATGAGCAGACCGGGGAGCATGCGGAGAACCGGCAAGTTCCTAAGCAACCGGACATAACGTTTCTTGAACAGCAAGTAATGGAGGATGAGAAGGCAAAAGATGGTAAAGAGAGTTTTTGAAGCCGAACGAGTTGGTCCATGAGACGCCAACCCGGGAAAGGAATCTTCAAATAAATTTATGGAAGGCATTTGAGTAAGGCGTTTGATTAAGATACACTTCTGTGATGGTTACTTTGCTAGCAGAAGGAACTGCACTTGTTTATATGCACACTGCAGCACACACTACTTAAGCAAATTTAATTGAAGTGGGTAAATCGTGGCCCAGCTTAATAATGTTAGCAAGTTAAAAAGGAAATCGGAAATGTTTCTTGTTTTTCCTCTTTAACATGATTAAGGAAATTGTTTCTGAAATTAACTTCAGTGTTTTTATATGAACAAACTGCAAAGCAAGGTTAATGCGAATATCATAAAATTAGAAAGCATTAAATTGCCAATATGACCACCCAACATTTATTCTTGTGACAATACCACCTAACTTTTTAATACTTGGAAACTTGTCAGTATTTCACGTTTTTAACTTCCACTAATTAAAGCTTTTAAGCCAAAAAAAAAAAAAAAAAACTGATTAAAGCTTATTGAAAGCTTGAGAAAATTAGCTGGATTTACACACACTATTGTTGGTTTTGTATATTGTGCGCTGGAGGAATTTGATTGTTCCTTTTTAATTAGTTACATTTTTATTTGATTATGGATAGTAAGTCACATTTTTCGTTATTTTAACACCATACCAAAAAAAAAAAGTTCAAGACCGAACCTATATTTTTAACATAATCAAACCAAATCAAGATTTATGGTACCAGATATTTCTAAATACTCGGTTAAATTTTCATGTTATTTATTGCCACCCAAATAACTTAATGTTGTGAACTAGCAAAACCAAACCAATTTTCTAAATGTCTCAAGACCTCACATCACATGTTATCGTTGGAAAAAGATAAAAGATTATCCAATAAGACAAAAAGGTGCAGACAGTTTTTGTCTGGATCAGACAATAATACACAAAAGTACAAGAAGAGAAACGAAACCTTCTTTCTATGTGTAATGAGCTCGCTCATTATGGCTAACTTTGGTTTTTCAACGTCTCCATGAACGGCTGGTGAAATCAAATCTTTTTAACGATCTGAACAACATCCTCGTCCTCGAGCTCGTGTTCCTAAAAAAAAAAAAATAGAAAACGAGCGGTAGCTAGCCTGTCAGTTAGGGATATTGCAATGAGTTTACCAAAAAGATATGAATCTGAGAAAATAGTAACTATGGAAATCTCGGCACTTTTCAAGTTAAAAAAAAATTATAGAGTTTGCAAGTAGACTGACCCTTCCAACTCTCTGTGGCTTGTGTTTGGCACTCGAACCCCATACCAAAGCGCTGGATTGGGAAAATCATTACTACTCATAAGCGATGCTCTCGAGCAAGAAACTATTACACTGAGAAACATAACAACAGTAAAGTTATATTTACTTACTACTTGAATTGTTTAAGCATGTCTTTGTGAATCCGGATGCAGAAGTCCTCAACAGTCCGCTTCTTGGAAGACAAGATAACAGGGTCATCATAATCCGGATTCATTGCCTTTGGTTTTGTGTAGATTCGGGTTAGATTCAAGTATTCCCATATCTTATCGAGAAGACCATCAAGATTCCACTCCAGATGCGCACTGCAGGATTATTATATTTCAATGAGAACAACTTAATGAGAACTAGGCCTTGAAAATTAATAGCATTTACCTGATAGGACAGTAATGAGGAAGTTTGTCCAAAATTTCAAGTTCCTCGAGGGTGATTTGATCGATCTTGTTGATAGTATAGATACAGGGCATATAGATCCGACTGCCCTCGATGACATCGATGAGGTCATCAGCGGTGGCATCGTAGCGCAGAGTGATGTCAGCGTTGTGCATCCTGTACTCACTGCAGATCGCCTTTACAGTGTCGAGGTCAAGGTGGGTGGCAGTGACTGTAGACGTTAGATTGATACCACCTTTGTCTTTTTTCCTGAATGTAAGGTTAGGTGGCTCCTTGTTCAACCTATATTAGCATTAGTCCGTGATGGAGTGTCAGAATGTCTACCAGAACGGATAAAGAATTGGGGGTGTATAAAAGGTAATTAGATATACCTTATTCCGAAACCTTCGAGCTCTTTTTCAATGAGACGCTTGTGAGTAATTGGCTTTATGGCATCAAGAACTATTAAGATGCAGTTGCAAGTCCTAGCAGTACTTATAACCTGGAAAATACTTAAGCGTTAAAAACGAACCAACGAGGGTCAAATAACACCAGAAGTTTTATGCACGACGATTTACCTGTCGTCCTCTACCTTTTCCGTCCTTGGCACCCTCGATAATACCAGGAAGATCTAATAACTGCAAGGCCATTAAAAGAGGCCACAGAAAGGAGAATCATCAACATCCAATGAAGAATTTACATCAAGTTATTAAAAGATAAAGCAGACATAGGAGTGAGACTCAGGGGAATAAAATTAAAGTCTAGGACATGGCATATATAAGCTAGTTATTGCATTGTTCTTCAAAAAATTCCACGGTATATGATACGAGACAACTTGAGAAGCGAGCACATCATCAATATTAAGAAAAGGGACATAGATGTAGACAGATACAGTACCTGAATTTTAGCTCCACGGTATGTAATAACACCGGGAATGCATGTTAATGTTGTGAACTCATAAGAAGCAACCTGGAAAAAAAAGATTCAGAAACTTAGAAACTAGAGCATCGGCCAAAACACAGTTCTAACTCCAATTACATGAAGGGAAAATGGGAAATTGACAACCAGATAAAAAGGAAAGGCAAGATGCAAGTACAAACCTCGGAAAAAGTTCCGGTGAGCTTGTTCAAGAGGGTAGATTTGCCAACGGAAGGAAAACCAACAAGTCCAACTCTAGAATCTCCGCTTTTAGTGACATCAAAACCTTCGCCAGCAGCAGCGCCACCACCTTTGGTAGGTGGTGCAAGTAGGTCCCTTCGTAGCTTAGCAAGTTTGGCCTGCGAGAAGTGGATCAATGTAATTTAAGGACAAGCTAATGGCGCGGGGAAAAAGTACCAAAAGATTTCAATAAATAGATAGTATGAAATCATATTTAGACCACAAGTTACAATACTTGTCCATGTGTCTATACAAACATATGTCACTGCAACATGAAATATACATTTGAACTGTAGGAAAACATCAAGCCACTCACTCATTCAAACCTCATTTTAAGCTACAAAAAAAAAAAAAAAAAAAGAAAACTAGAAAATGAAATAGATAATGAGGAGAAAAAAATTGAACCTTTAACAAACCGAGATGATGAGCGGTGGCTTTATTCTTCTGTGTCCTCCCCATCTGCCACATATACAGAATAAATCACCCATTACAGCTCTCTCTATGCATATCCAAACTTGAAGAAGAGCACAAAGTGAAAAAGAGTCATAGAACATTGCCTCATCTTCGATTTCTTTGATCTTCTGCATAATAGTCGACATTTTTGCAGGGCGAGCTCACGGATACAGCGTCAAGGCAACAGTTTAAACGCGAGTGAGAGGGAGACAGAACACCGGTATCAGATGTCGAAAGTGACGACGACGGACGAGAGGAAGCAGACAAATCCTCCCAGGGTTTTCTTAGAACCGAAAGTAATTATAACTGGGCCTGATCCAACACGATTTTGGGCCCATATAATAACTATATGATAAAAGAGAACATTAGTTTGGTTAAACACTGTTATGGTTTTTTTTTTAGTCTAGCTGAATTAAAAGTCAGGTTAAACAATTCTAATGAATTTATTATACAACATAACGTTTTCAGGCGGGCAGCATCTCCCCTCGTAAACCAGTTTCTTCTTGAGATTGGCCATTGCTGCTTCTTTCTTCATCGGATTGAACTTGTATTGTGTATCACTTACTTTCTAGGCTTCTCCACTTCTGGTTCAATCTAGGACAAAAGTATGATTCAGAACATCACAGTCTCGTCTTACTGTTTCTGCTTCTTTTTATCATTGCTGCTTAGCTTCATCTCCTGCAACTTCATCAACGCAGAGACTAACTCTTTCTTCATTGATCCAATCAGGCTTGATACCTCTCCTGATTGCCTCACCATGACCAATCACTCATCGAAATTCCCCACAATTCTACTATTGGTCTGTTAATCATATAGAGCCAATCACTCAACAGAAAATGAACTATTGTATGGTTACTTAACTAAACCATTTTATCTGCAGGAGCAAATCGTCTAACACTTCATAAATCTGATTCGCCTTGCGGTGAGATTTATCCTTGGACAAAAAGATATGAACCTCGTTATCAATCAGAATCCAACTACGTCCCGGTTCTTTCACCACACCATCAAACTTCATTCTTTCTCTTACCTTCTTTGCGTCAGCCCACATACCCTTTGACGCGTAGATATTAGAAAGCAAAGTAAAAGATCCACTGTCCGTTGGATCAGACGCAATAGCCATTTCAGCAGCATGCTCGGCTAACTTGATGTTACCAGTCTTTGCGCATCCACTCAGCAAGCTCCTCCATACTATAGCTGGTGGTTTTTCTGGCATTTTCTCAATTAACTGCCTTGCTTCTTCTAATCTACCAGCACGGCTTAATAGAGATACCATACAAACATAGTGTTCTGTTTCTGGTTCAATCCCAAGTCGGAGCATAACCTCAAACTGCTCAAGCCCATCTTCCACGAGACCACCATGGCTGCACGCTGATAAAACTCCCACGAAGGTGATGTAGTTAGGCTCTATTCCTTCATTCATCATTCTCTCCAGCATCTGAAGAGCTTTTCTGCCTTCTCCGTGATTCGCATAAGATGAGATAACAGAGTTCCAACAAACCACATCTCTCGAAGATGCTGAACTAAAAGCCTTATAAGCATCCTCCGGACTTCCACATTTGGAATACATATCTAGTAGAGCATTTGTAATATACGAGTTACGTTCCAAGCCTCTTTTCATAATCTGGCAGTGGAACTCTTGACCTAATTGAAGACTAGCCAGGTTACCAGCTGCTGTAACCATGTCGGCGAAAGTAAACTCGTCAGGTCTTTCCCTTGATAACTGTAGTTCCGAAAACAGATGGAGAGCTTCTTCATTCTCTGAGTGTTGAACATAACCTGAAAACATTGAGTTCCAGACAACAAGATCTTTCTCTTCCATCTCATCAAACACAAGCCTAGAATCCTCGATGGAGTAGCAATTTGAGTAACCATCAATCAAAGCACTTGCAGCGAATATATCTAAGTTTACACTATATTTGAACATGAGTCCATGGATTTGTCTGCTAAGTTCCAAGCCTGATAAAGAAGCAGATGCACGTAGAAGGCTAACAAAAGTCAATAGGCTAGGTCGAATCAGTCGTGACCTCATATCACCAAAGATGTTGAA
Source organism: Brassica napus (assembly GCF_020379485.1). Classification (NCBI taxonomy): domain Eukaryota; kingdom Viridiplantae; phylum Streptophyta; class Magnoliopsida; order Brassicales; family Brassicaceae; genus Brassica; species Brassica napus. Next base: position 54,578,509 of record NC_063450.1, on the reverse strand, counting down.
TGCATCATGTAGCTCACCTTGCGTCCCAAGTCTCGAGTAACCTTCAATCATTGCATTATATAAAACCACATCATCACCGCCGAAAAGATCAAAAACTTTTCTGGCATCGTTCAAACAATCGCATTTCGCGTACATGTCGATCAAGCTGTTGGTCACATAGCTATCATTGCCAAGGTTAGCTTTGATAGTGTATGCATGAACATGTCTTCCATACTCCAGAGCATGAAGTGAGGCACAAGATGTGAGTATGCTAGAGCAAGCATAGACATCTGGCTTCAAACCAAACTTCGAAATTCCAGAAAACAATTCCATTGCTTCCTTATGAACAGAGTTCTGCTTATAACCAGACAGTATCGTGGTCCACGATGTGATGTCTGCATTCCACATCCCATCGAATAACTTACGAGCACATGTAACTCTGCCAGACTTCACATAAGAATCCATAAGCACATTCATCAGTGAGGCGTCCATCTCATGTCCATGTCTCAAGATGTGAGCATGAATCTGCTTCCCACCTTCCACAAAAGAAAGTATTGTACACGCGCTTAGAACCGTCGAAAGGATGTAACCATCAGGAACAACGTTACTCTCCATTAGTTGATAAAAGAGCTGCAACGACACGTAGCTTCTTCCCATTTTGGCATACCCTTTGATCATAGTCGTCCAAGTCACTGTAGATTTCTCTGGTAAAGCATCAAACACAAGCCTTGCACAATCGATATCACCTTCCTTGAGATAAAAACCAATCAACAAGGTACCAACGTAAACATCCCGATCAAACCCACTCTTAAAGATAAAACTTTGCAACTGAAACACCATCAGCGAACGTCCACTACTAACATGTAAGCAAGCTTGGATGAAACTCGACAAGATATACTCGTTGGGGCTATTTTTTCTACTTCTCCAGAACTCTAAGAAAACCTCCAAAGACTCTTCGTAAAGCCCATGATGGTTACAAGCTGAAACCATGGTAGACCAAGTAACTAAGTTTCTGTCAGACATTCTGTCGAATACTTTACGAGCATAAACCATATCACCAGCTTGCGAATACGATTTCATCAGAATGTTGTTTAGATACGTGTCTGAATCAAATCCCGAGACGATGAACTGACCATGAACTGCATTGTGATGGAGCAATGGATCATCTGATGCACGAAGCTGCAAGAGACGAGCGAATTCGCGCCTTCCTCTGATTCCTAATGTAGAAGGAAAATCAATGTCTATAAACTCCAGGAGACGTGAAGCAGAAGAGGATGACGAAGAGTAGAAACGTATCGCTTCTTGCACTTTGCGCCAGGAGTAGCCATGGTTTCTCATTTTACTGAGAGAGAGAGGAAGAAAGAACATTGTTGAGAAACCATAATTTCATAAAATAAACATTCTGCCGTTTGATATTTTAAGTGAAGAAAGGACGGTGGATACGATAGCCAAAAACGGCACACAGTTATGCTACCAACCCATGGAGAAAAGTCACAAGACCATTGTAGGATGACTCTCTGCTCCACGTACTAGCATTTGGCTTGATGATGAATCAGGAGATACATACACTGGTAATGCTCTATGATTGTTACTTTTGAAAAAAAATGTTTTATCTTTCTCTTTGGTTTTTGAACATTTGTTACTTCACATAGGCTTTAAATCGTCTCTTCACCTTCCATGTTCTAATAGCTTTGGACTACAAATGCAATTCTGAAGTAGGAGAAGAGTCTTACTCTTTACAAGAGAAAAAATCCAGCTAATTAAACAGTATATGACTTGGAAACTCTAAGAACAACATCAAACCACTCAATCTCACCAAAAATATCATATACGTCATGGCTTTCAAGGCTAACCTCTGCGCACCAAATCATTTTGTTCTTAGAACCACTCCCAGGCACAAAAGTATCCCACAAAACAGCCATCTTACCACCATAATCCGCCAAGCTAACACGGCTGTAACATAGAAACTTAACCAACCTTTCCAAACCCATCAACTTCCTCCAGAATCTTCCTTTATAGTCATACCATTTGAACTCTCTATCCCTTTCGTGATAATACAACAATATGTTCTTTATCACACAATAAGAAACCCACGCTCGACCTATATCCATTTCCGTTCCTACCGAGTCCCATCTACCTTCTCTAGGGTCGTAAGCTACATGACTCGCACCTCCTAACAAGTGAAACTTTCCTTCGATCCCTATGCCTTTGTATACAAGTCTCTCGCATCCACCAGTGCCATGACTTGCCTCAGACTCCCAACTTTGAGTATTTGGGTCGAACACCTCTATACAGTTCAGCGAATCGCAATCTTCGCAGCCTCCCGCTACGTATATTTTCCCATCAAGAACACTAGCCGTGGGGTAGTTACGAGCCACACGCATGGGAGGAGCCATGCGCCACGTGTCAGACCGACAATCCAAGAAGGAGACTCTGGAGGAAGGCGCATCGTTGATAGGACCTCCGATAGCGTATATGTTCGAGTCAACAGTGACCACACTCGACCAATGAGCAGGAGGGGGAGGAGCATGGCTAGATGAAACCGGGACCAGTAAATGGCCACCTGAGAAGTTTGTTAGTTTACGATCTGGTACACGGCAGAGGGTGAACCATCGGAGGTTAGAGTCGGTGAGTGATCGCAAGCACACGTAAAGACAACTCTCTGTGCGGTTGAGGAAAGACCGGGTCTGGTATAGTTCAGGTGAAGCGATAAGAGTGCGGAAGCTCTTGGAGACGAGAGAGAAAGTTGGGTAGTAGAGTCTTGAAACGCGGCTTAGGAAGCTCAAAAGTATGTCATCAGGAAGCGACAGATCCGTGGTCGGAGGAGAGACCATCTTGTTCTGCTCATGCGGTGATGCCTCCTCGTTATTCATGGCGACAAAACCTACACGCCTTTGCGTAGTTAGACCATTCGAATCTTGTGTGTGTGTGTTTTTAATTCAGTGACGTTCAAAGAAACTATTTGATGTCTTCAAAGTAGTCTTCTTTTTCCACGCAATCTTTAAAATATGGTATTCAAAAATAAAAATGTTGGAGCAGTCAGAGAAGACTCGATAAACAAATGTTTTCACAAGTTTGACCCAGTCATCAAAGACAGCCTTGGCCAAACAAGTCTCTAAAATATATATATATTTCTGCAACTTGACCACTCATTTTCCATCAATGACAAATTCCAAAGGATAGTACAATACAGTGGCAGACCTAGGAGTATGCTTAACATATGAACCAAAAGAGATTGATTATAGGATTACCATTACAAGTGGGATGATGTCTATTGCCCACGACTACAAAAAGATTCATCACATTCAAGTCGGTCTCATATGTTAATTCATCAAACGGTAGTAGCAAGAGCAAAGTCAACGACGAATGACTTGGGGACTGTAAGCACAGTGTCATGCCATTCCACCTTGCCCCAAAGCTCTTCATCGTTGTTGCGCCTTTCAAGAGCAATGACTGCACACAAAACCAACTTGTCCTTAAATCCAGTGGAAGCCAAAACCCTCTCCCACAAAACAGCCATCTTCCCACCATAATCCGCCAATCTAGCACGATAACGAGGGAACTTAGGCAGTCCTTTCACACCTTTCAAACCCTTCCAGAGTCTTGCATTAGTGTCATACCATCTGAACCCTCCTTCAATGTAATTGCAGAGCACGTTGTCAATCACCGCAAAAGAAAACCATGGCCAATCCGTATCCATCTCCCATCCCACCCTTTCCCATTGACCTTCCTTAGGTCTGTAAGCCAAACCATTATCGCCTCCAAAGATGTATACTTTCCCATCAACCCCTGCACTATTACTTAGATATTCACAGCCACATATCTCAGCGCCAGGGCCTGGCACAAGCTCCCAAGTTTGTTTCTTTGGATCGAAAACCTCCATCCAATCAGAGAAACTGCTGCAGTCTATGCAGCCTCCTGCTACATATATCTTTCCATCAAGGACAACGGCCACTGGGTAGTTTCGCTTCACCAGCATGCTTGGACCCTCGCGCCAAGTGTTGGACCGAGAGTCCAGGATCAAGACGCTAGACGAGGGTTCCTCTGATCCGCCAAAGTTGTAGATATCTGAACCAAGCGTCACGAGACCTGACCAGTTCGCAGGACCAGAATGGGGAGTTGGGAGCTTAGCTAAAACATACCCACTTGACTTCTTCTTCTTCTTCTTCAGCTTCATGGTGTCGCCATTTGTGGTTAGGGTTCGGTCAGGTTTCCGGCAGAGGGTGTACCAGCGAGGGATAGGGTCGGGATCGGAAAGTAGGCACACATAGAGACAACTCTCCTTGCGGCCTAAAGAGGAGCGGGTCTTGTAAAGCTCAGGCGAAGCGAGGATAGATTGAAAGGTCTTCGAGACGAGTGAGAGAGTCGGGTAGTACAATCTCGAGACGCGTGCAAAGCAGCTGAGTAACAAATCATCGGGAAGCGAAGGGTTTGGGGTAGATTGCGGCGTCGGCTTCTTCTTCTTGGTTGTACTCATCCTCTTCCTCTTCTTCTTCTCCTCGGGAGACGACATTGTCGGAAAGAACAATCGATCAAACTCCGCACTGTCTCTTTCGGAGCTACAGAAAACTGTGAGGGGGTGGTTCAGTTTATGGGCTTAATGGGCCTGAAACATAGGTTACACCGTGTATCAGTTGTGGGCTCCGTTTACCAAAATCCTCTGTATCCCATCTTAATGGGCCTACTTTATGGGCATCCAAACCTATATTAGTACACTATAATTTTGGGTATTAATTATTGCGGAGTATATGCAGTTGGGCATTTAAAAGTAAATAAAATAAAATAAATGTAATTAAGAAGCGACGAGAATTGAAACAGATCTAATCACCGACTCTCCTCTCGTCTTCTTCTCTTGCTCTCTCGCATCCACCCTTCTCTGGTAATGCTACTGCTCCTCGCCGTGAACTGATCTGATCCCGATCCGAGGTGAATCTCTATTTCTCCTCCTCCTCATTTTAAGAATCTCGATCTAACCGTCAGATCTGTTTGCGATTTCGCTTTGGATTACGTTTTTTGCATTTGCGCTGTGAAATGACTCGTTTCCTCTTTCTGTGATCTAGATTGTGAAATGTTGACGAAGTTCGAGACGAAGAGTAACAGAGTTAAGGGCCTCACCTTCCACCCTAAGCGACCATGGATCCTCGCCAGTTTGCACAGTGGTGTGATCCAGCTCTGGGATTATCGTATGGGTACTCTGATCGATCGGTTCGACGAGCACGAAGGTCCTGTTCGTGGTGTTCATTTTCACAATTCTCAGCCTCTCTTCGTCTCCGGAGGTAGTATACGCTTCGCTAATCTCAACATTACCTTCATATAGATTTTGAGCTACAAGTATATGATCAGTCTACTTAGTAGTGTTCTCGATTTGTAGATCTAGCTTTGAAGAGGATTATTTGTTGTTGTTGTTGATATTCCTCGGTTTATTGGATCCCATGTTAGTCCAAGCTGTAGTGATAAATGCTTATCATAAGTTAAATTTGTTGCATAAAATATGGTTTCTTGATAATTGTAGGTAGTCAATTGAAATCAGATCTCATGTTATGTGTGCTTACTAGTGTTATGGACATAAGCATGAAATGAATATATGTAATTGCAGTTTTCTTGGATTCTTCTTCATTACGATTATTTTCTAATCCTTGATGGCATTGACAACATTGTGTGTTTGCAGGTGATGATTACAAGATTAAAGTTTGGAACCACAAAACACACAGGTGCCTCTTCACCCTTCTCGGCCATCTCGACTATATCCGCACTGTCCAATTTCACCACGAGAACCCGTGGATTGTGAGTGCTAGTGACGATCAGACTATCCGCATTTGGAACTGGCAGTCACGGACTTGTATCTCTGTCTTGACTGGCCACAATCATTATGTCATGTGTGCTTCTTTCCATCCTAAAGAAGACCTTGTCGTATCAGCATCTCTGGATCAGACTGTCCGTGTCTGGGATATTGGTTCTCTTAAGAAGAAGACAGTATCTCCTGCTGATGACCTCATGCGATTTACGCAGATGAACTCTGATCTTTTTGGTGGTGTTGACGCTATTGTTAAGTATGTCCTCGAAGGTCATGATAGAGGAGTAAACTGGGCTTCTTTTCATCCCACTCTTCCTCTCATCGTCTCTGGTGCGGATGACCGCCAAGTGAAGCTGTGGCGTATGAATGGTAATTTTACTTTAAAAGTCTATCTTTTGGACACTAAACTGCAGTTCTTGTAATAGCGGAGTTGATGTAGTAATTAATGCGTTCTTTTCAATTTTATTGCAGAAACTAAAGCTTGGGAGGTGGATACACTGCGAGGTCACATGAATAACGTTTCTTCTGTTATGTTCCATGCAAAACAGGACATAATTGTATCCAACTCTGAGGATAAAAGTATTCGTGTCTGGGATGCTACCAAGCGAACTGGAATCCAAACATTTCGCCGGGAACATGATCGGTTCTGGATTCTTGCAGTTCACCCTGAGATCAATTTACTGGCAGCGGGGCATGACAATGGTATGATCGTGTTCAAACTTGAGAGAGAACGTCCTGCATTTGCTGTGAGTGGTGATTCTCTGTTCTATGCCAAAGATAGATTTTTGAGGTACTACGAATATTCAACCCAGAAAGATGCCCAAGTTATCCCTATAAGGCGTCCTGGTACACCAAGCTTGAATCAAAGTCCAAGGACTCTATCATACAGTCCGACGGAAAATGCAGTTCTGATCTGCTCAGATCTGGATGGTGGCTCGTACGAGTTGTACATCATACCGAAAGATAGTGTTGGCAGGAGTGACGTTGTGCAAGATGCAAAGAGGGGGACAGGTGGTTCTGCTGTATTCATTGCCCGTAACCGCTTTGCTGTTCTTGAGAAAAGCACCAGCCAGGTGCTAGTCAAGAATCTCAAGAATGAGGTGGTTAAGAAGAGTTCCCTGCCAATACCCACAGATGCTATCTTTTATGCTGGGACTGGAAATCTGCTTTGTAGATCAGAGGATAAAGTGGTAATATTTGACCTTCAGCAAAGGCTTGTTCTTGGTGAACTTCAGACACCGTTTGTTAGGTATGTTGTTTGGTCCAATGATATGGAGAATGTTGCTTTGCTCAGCAAACACACTATCATTATTGCGAGCAAAAAACTTGTCCTCCAGTGCACACTTCATGAGACAATACGTGTGAAGAGTGGAGCTTGGGATGACAATGGTGTCTTCATCTACACAACTTTGAACCATATCAAGTACTGTCTTCCTAATGGAGATAGCGGGATCATCCGAACCCTGGATGTGCCTATCTATATCACCAAGGTTTCTGGAAACACAATCTTTTGCTTGGACCGGGATGGGAAAAACAGGGCAATCACCATCAATGCAACTGAATACATTTTCAAGCTTGCACTGCTGAGAAAGAGATATGATCATGTCATGAGCATGATAAAGAACTCCCAGCTCTGTGGACAGGCTATGATTGCTTACCTGCAGCAGAAAGGATTCCCTGAAGTTGCCCTCCATTTTGTTGAAGACGAGAGAGTCCGATTCAACCTGGCTCTTGAAAGTGGCAACATCAGCGTCGCTGTGGCGTCCGCTACAGAGATTAATGAGAAAGAGCAGTGGTATAGACTTGGAGTGGAGGCTCTTCGCCAAGGTAATGCTGGAATTGTTGAATTTGCGTACCAGCAAACGAAGAACTTTGAGAGGTTATCTTTTCTTTACCTCATTACTGGTAAGTTGGACAAGCTTTCAAAGTTGATGAAGATTGCAGAAGTGAAGAACAACGTGATGGGTCAGTTTCACAATGCTCTCTACCTAGGAGATGTTAAAGAGCGTGTCAAGATACTTGAGAATGCTGGTCATTTGCCTCTCGCTTATATCACTGCTTCGGTTCATGGTTTAACGGACACTGCTGAGCGACTTGCGACTGAGCTAGGAGACAACGTGCCCTCGTTACCTGAGGGGAAAACTCCGTCGCTTTTAATGCCACCATCTCCCGTCATGTGTGGTGGTGATTGGCCTCTTCTAAGAGTTATGAAGGGAATATTTGAAGGCGGACTTGAGAGTGCGGCCAGAGGAGGTGCTGTTGATGAAGATGAAGAAGATGTTGGTGGTGATTGGGGTGAGGGCCTCGACATGGTCGATGTTGATGGAATGGAGAACAGAGACATCGAAGCCATTTTGGCGGAAGCAGAAGGAGCAGAAGATGAAAATGATGAAGAAGGTGGATGGGGTGAACTAGAGGGCTTAGACCTCCCACCAGAGCTTGACACTCCTAAGGCCTCTGCTAACGCACGTTCGTCCGTCTTCGTGACACCTACTCAAGGTATGCCCGTAAGCCATATTTGGAGCCAGAAAACCTCCCTTGCTGCTGAGCAAGCTGCAGCGGGAAGCTTCGACACTGCAATGCGTCTGCTCAACAGACAGCTTGGCATAAAGAACTTTGCTCCCTTGAAATCGATGTTTATTGATTTGTTCAGTGGCAGCCATAGCTACCTGCGTGCCTTTTCTTCATCTCCTGTGGTTCCACTTGCCATTGAACGTGGATGGACCGAGTCAAACAGTCCCAACGTCCGTGGCCCACCAGCTCTTGTTTATGATTTTTCTCAACAAGAAGAGAAGCTCAAATCTGGCTACAAAGCCACAACAAGTGGGAAATTGACTGAGGCTCTCCGTCTCTTCCTCTCTATCCTCCACACCATCCCTCTAGTGGTGGTCGAGTCAAGAAGTGAAGTAGATGAGGTTAAGGAACTAGTCATAATCGTTAAAGAATATGTCCTCGGTCTTAAAATGGAGCTTAAGAGAAGAGAGACGAAAGATGATCCAGTGAGGCAGCAGGAGCTCGCTGCTTACTTCACACACTGCAACCTCCAATTACCTCACTTGCGTCTTGCGCTGTTTAGTGCGATGGGTGTCTGCTACAAGTCAAAGAACCTCGCCACTGCCTATAACTTCGCCAAGAGATTGTTGGAAACAAACCCAGTGGAGAGCCAGGCGAAGACGGCTAGACAAATTGTTCAAGCCGCTGAACGCAACATGACTGATACAACCGAGCTCAACTACGACTTCAGGAACCCGTTTGTGATATGCGGGTCAACCTATGTCCCAATCTACAGAGGTCAGAAGGACGTTTCCTGTCCCTACTGCACCGCCAGGTTTGTACCGAGCCAGGAAGGAAACATATGCGGGGTCTGTGATCTTGCAGTCATTGGCGCAGACGCATCTGGTTTGATATGCTCTCCGTCTCAGGTCCGGTGATCAATTCATCCTTTTCAAACGTGAGGTAAGTGTACTAGATGCTCTATTAACTGAAAAAGATTGGTGTGCTTTTGTTTTTTGTGACTGTGTGCTTACATCTCGTTTGTCAACTTCTTCGTTGCAGGTTCTGTTACTCTTTTTGAGTCTTTCAAGTTGTTTCTTATCTTTAGTGACAACGCATGAGAGAACTTTAGCTTCTTCTCTATAATTTGGTTTGTTTGGTTTTATATTTACATTCTCCAGAACATTTCAATTACGTTTGTTGGATTTTAAAACTCGATCACTATGATGATAGAATAATAATATAGACGAATTTTGCAGAGTTTTGTAATGTTTTGCATTTGTTTCTCAGAGATGTTGGTAATTTTGACTTATGCGTATTTGCTATTCCCTTATTCCAATTAATATAAACATTGTGCAGAGAGTGAAATACCCACACATTAACATTCTGATCAGACACAGACTAGTGGCCCAGCCATAGGTTGTTTTGAGGCCCAATCTGATGGGGTGCATCTATAGAGGCCCACCAGTATGAGTGAAGAAGCCCTTGAGGCCTGCTGTAAGTTGGTCTCGTGAGTAAAGACACAGTCGCCACTTCCGTGAATTGACGAGAGGGTCATCACCGCAACAAAAAAGACGAAGGGATCGAGAAGGAAAACCAAAGTTGCATGCATATGCTCGATTCTTCAGGGTTCTCTTCCCTAAGAGAAGATATCCTATTAGTTATTGTAGGCTCAATTAGAGAGAAGAGAATGAACCGCGATGAAGACGGTGATTTCGTTTCCTCCAAGTCTCATAGATGACTGCTTGCCAAGCAATTCGAGCCAAGAACTGGTGTTGGGTTGAGCCTGAGATGGCGTTAAGAGTATCATCCCAAGACTGAGAAGGCAGAGATAACTGGAGTTTAGACGAGAGGCGCCCAGATTGAAGGAGTGAAGCCGCAACAGAAGAAGATGTGGTTCCGAGATTCCGGATAGAAGGCAAGAAGCATCTGTATGGAGACCCCACGACAAGTGAGAGTTTTATGTTTTGGTATTCCTTTTGAACACCACACTGCTTTATTCCACCGTACCTTTGGTCGGGAGCGAGTCATAGATTTGACTAATAACAAACTTGTTGTTGTTGTTGTTTCCGATTCCTTTAAGGTGATTGTGGACATGTGAATCTGGATTTGTTCCAGGAAGACCCATTCCAAATAGATGCTAAGGTCGCAGATGGGGATACCAGATAATCTTGGACCATTGGCGCCGACGAACTTGATAAGAGGACCAATGGGAGTACCAGAATCTGATGGAGGAGCCATCCCTGGTTTAATCTGTAACCATTGAGTTGCTTCATGCCTCAGTCCTAAGAACCTTTTGAAAAGCCAAGTATGAGTTTGTTTTTTCCTTCATCTCCCAGAAGCAATTGTCTTTGATTACAGTGTCCTGTATCCAAGTGACCCAAGCTGATTCTGTTTTGAAATATAACATCATCATCCACAGGAGCCTAAACATACACGCCTTGTTCCACACACGGATGTCTTTTAAGCCCAGTCTTCCTTCTGCTTTTGGAGAGGTGACTGTTTCCCAAGCTACACGGGCGACATATCTTCCTTCAAGAGTCCCTTTCCAAAGGAAAGCTGAACACATACTATTGATCTGATTTATGCACTCTATAGGGAGAATAAAACCCGCGCACCACAAGTTAATGATGCCCGATATAACTGAGCTTAGGAGCTGGAGTCTACCCGCTAATGAAAGGTAGTTTGTAGTCCACAACTCCATCTTTGATTTAATCTTTTGAAGCAGGGGCTCACAGTTGAGGAGCGATAGCTTTTTTTGTAGAAAGAGCAAGTCCAAGATACCGCACCGGGAGGAAGCCCTGGTTTATTCCTGAGATGTTGACTAGATACCGACTCTCTTCTTTCTCCTCCTCTTCTTACCGTCCGTCTGCGTCACTGCAAACCGATCCGAGGTGAATTTCTATTTCTCCTCCTCTTCTTTGTATATTTTGGGATCTGCTTGTTTGTGACAGGATAAGTCACAAAGCTTATTTATCATTATCTTTTAGTTTTCCTTTTTTCTTATGAGTTTATTTTTATCTTTTAGTTTGTATTTTTCCTTTTAATATTCTCTTTGCGATTTCTTATATAATTGTAAGCCTCACGGCAGTTTCATTAGACAATCAAAATAAACTCTTCTTCAAACTATTACTTATCTCTCAAGCAAAGAGCTTTACATACGAACTCTGATTTTCGAGTTGATCCTTCTTCATTCGTGATCATCTCCTAGGTCTTTGTTTACCCGTTCTTCGAATCCATAGGAGGATTTCTAGTTGGGAAATTATGTTCACGAAGTTCCAGACGAAGAGTAACAGAGTTAAGGGCCTCACCTTCCACCCTAAGCGACCATGGATCCTCGCCAGTTTGCACAGTGGTGTGATCCAGCTCTGGGATTATCGTATGGGTACTTTGATCGATCGGTTCTACGAGCACGAAGGTCCTGTTCGTGGTGTTCACTTTCACAATTCTCAGCCTCTATTCGTCTCCGGAGGTAGTATATGCTTCGTTAATCTCAACATTACATTCATCTAGATTTTGAGCTACAAGTTCGTATTTATTAAAATTGTCATCATCCTATATAAGCCATGATCAATCTGCTTAGTAGTGTTCTCGATTTATAGATCTAGCTTGATGTCTTTAAAGAGGATTGTTTGTTGTAGTTGTTGATATTCCTCCGTTTATTGGACGTAGTCAATTGAAATCAGATCTCATGTTATGTGTGCTTACTAGTGTTATGGACATAAGCATGTAATGAATATATGTAATTGCAATTTTCTTGTGGATTCTTCTTCATTACGATTATTTTCTAATCCTTGATGGCATTGACAACATTGTGTGTTTGCAGGTGATGATTACAAGATTAAAGTTTGGAACCACAAAACACACAGGTGCCTCTTCACCCTTCTCGGCCATCTCGACTATATCCGCACTGTCCAATTTCACCACGAGAACCCGTGGATTGTGAGTGCTAGTGACGATCAGACTATCCGCATATGGAACTGGCAGTCACGGACTTGTATCTCTGTGTTGACTGGCCACAATCATTATGTCATGTGTGCTTCTTTCCATCCTAAAGAAGACCTTGTCGTATCAGCATCTCTGGATCAGACTGTCCGTGTCTGGGATATTGGTTCTCTTAAGAAGAAGACAGTATCTCCTGCTGATGACCTCATGCGATTTACGCAGATGAACTCTGATCTTTTTGGTGGTGTTGACGCTATTGTTAAGTATGTCCTCGAAGGTCATGATAGAGGAGTAAACTGGGCTTCTTTTCATCCCACTCTTCCTCTCATCGTCTCTGGTGCGGATGACCGCCAAGTGAAGCTGTGGCGTATGAATGGTAATTTTACTTTAAAAATCTGTCTTTTGGACACTAAACTGCAGTTCTTATAATAGCGGAGCTGATGTAATTAATGCCTTCTTTTCAATTTTATTGCAGAAACTAAAGCTTGGGAGGTGGATACACTGCGAGGCCACATGAATAACGTTTCATCTGTTATGTTCCATGCAAAACAAGACATAATTGTATCCAACTCTGAGGACAAAAGTATTCGTGTCTGGGATGCTACCAAGCGAACTGGAATCCAAACATTTCGCCGCGAACATGATCGGTTCTGGATTCTTGCAGTTCACCCTGAGATTAATTTACTTGCAGCGGGGCATGACAATGGTATGATCGTGTTCAAACTTGAGAGAGAACGTCCTGCATTTGCTGTGAGTGGTGATTCTCTGTTCTATGCCAAAGATAGATTTTTGAGGTACTACGAATATTCAACTCAGAAAGATGCCCAAGTTATCCCTATAAGGCGTCCTGGTACACCAAGCTTGAATCAAAGTCCAAGGACTCTATCACACAGTCCGACGGAAAACGCAGTTCTGATCTGCTCAGATATGGATGGTGGTTCGTACGAGTTGTACATCATACCGAAAGATAGTGTTGGCAGGAGTGACGTTGTGCAAGATGCAAAGAGGGGGACAGGTGGTTCTGCTGTATTCATTGCCCGTAACCGCTTTGCTGTTCTTGAGAAAAGCACCAGCCAGGTGCTAGTCAAGAATCTCAAGAATGAGGTGGTTAAGAAGAGTTCTCTGCCTATACCCACAGATGCTATCTTTTATGCTGGGACTGGAAATTTGCTTTGTAGATCAGAGGATAAAGTGGTAATATTTGACCTTCAGCAAAGGCTTGTTCTTGGTGAACTTCAGACACCGTTTGTTAGGTATGTTGTTTGGTCCAACGATATGGAGAATGTTGCTTTGCTCAGCAAACACACTATCATTATTGCGAGCAAAAAACTTGTCCTCCAGTGCACACTTCATGAGACAATACGTGTGAAGAGTGGAGCTTGGGATGACAATGGTGTCTTCATCTACACAACTTTGAACCATATCAAGTACTGTCTTCCTAATGGAGATAGTGGGATAATCCGGACCCTGGATGTCCCTATCTATATCACCAAGGTGTCAGGAAACACAATCTTTTGCTTGGACCGGGATGGGAAAAACAGGGCAATCACCATCAATGCAACTGAATACATTTTCAAGCTTGCACTGCTGAGAAAGAGATATGATCATGTCATGAGCATGATAAAGAACTCCCAGCTCTGCGGACAGGCTATGATTGCTTACCTGCAGCAGAAAGGATTCCCTGAAGTTGCCCTCCATTTTGTTGAAGACGAGAGAGTCCGGTTCAACCTGGCTCTTGAAAGTGGCAACATCAGCATCGCTGTTGCATCCGCTACAGAGATTAATGAGAAAGAGCAGTGGTATAGACTTGGGGTGGAGGCTCTTCGCCAAGGTAATGCTGGAATTGTTGAATTTGCGTACCAGCAGACGAAGAACTTTGAGAGGTTATCTTTTCTTTACCTCATTACTGGTAAGTTGGACAAGCTTTCAAAGTTGATGAAGATTGCAGAAGTGAAGAACAATGTAATGGGTCAGTTTCACAATGCTCTCTACCTAGGAGATGTTAAAGAGCGTGTCAAGATACTTGAGAGTGCTGGTCATTTGCCTCTCGCTTATATCACTGCTTCGGTTCATGGTTTAACGGACACTGCTGAGCGACTTGCGACTGAGCTAGGAGACAACGTGCCCTCGTTACCTGAGGGGAAAACTCCGTCGCTTTTAATGCCACCATCTCCCGTCATGTGTGGTGGTGATTGGCCTCTTCTAAGAGTGATGAAGGGAATATTTGAAGGCGGACTTGAGAGTGCAGCCAGAGGAGGGGCTGTTGATGAAGATGAAGAAGATGCTGGTGGTGATTGGGGTGAGGGACTTGACATGGTCGATGTTGATGGAATGGAGAACAGAGACATCGAAGCCATTTTGGCGGAAGCAGAAGGAGCGGAAGAAGATAATGATGAAGAAGGTGGATGGGGTGAACTTGAGGGCTTGGACCTCCCACCAGAGCTTGACACTCCTAAGGCCTCTGCTAACGCACGTTCATCCGTCTTCGTGACACCTACTCAAGGTATGCCCGTAAGCCATATTTGGAGCCAGAAATCATCACTTGCCGCTGAGCAAGCTGCAGCTGGAAGCTTCGACACTGCAATGCGTCTGCTCAACAGACAGCTTGGCATAAGGAACTTTGCCCCTTTGAAATCGATGTTTATTGATTTGTTCAGTGGCAGCCATAGCTACCTGCGTGCTTTTTCTTCATCTCCTGTGGTTCCACTTGCCATTGAACGTGGATGGAGCGAGTCAAACAGTCCCAACGTCCGTGGCCCACCAGCTCTTGTTTATGATTTCTCTCAGCAAGAAGAGAAGCTCAAATCTGGCTACAAAGCCACAACAAGTGGGAAAGATGAGAAATTGACTGAGGCTCTCCGGCTCTTCCTCTCTATCCTCCACACCATCCCTCTAGTGGTGGTCGAGTCAAGAAGTGAAGTAGATGAGGTTAAGGAACTGGTCAGTATCGCTAAAGAATATGTCCTCGGTCTTAAAATGGAGCTCAAGAGAAGACAGAAGAAAGATGATCCAGTGAGGCAGCAGGAGCTTGCTGCTTACTTCACTCACTGCAACCTCCAACTACCTCACTTACGACTCGCGCTGTTAAATGCAATGACCGTCTGCTACAAGGCCAAGAATCTCGCCACTGCCTATAACTTCGCTAAAAGATTGCTGGAAACCAACCCATTGGAGAGCCATGCCAGAGCGGCTAGACAAATCGTTCAAGCCGCTGAACGCAATATGACTGATGCAACCGAGCTCAACTACGACTTCAGAAACCCGTTTGTGATATGCGGGTCAACCTATGTCCCAATCTACAGAGGTCAGAAAGACGTTTCCTGTCCGTACTGCACCACCAGGTTTGTACCGAGCCAGGAAGGAAACATATGCGGGGTCTGTGATCTTGCAGTCATTGGCGCAGCCGCATCTGGTTTGATATGCTCGCCGTCTCAGGTCCGGTGATCAATTCTCATCCTCTTCAAACGTGAGGTAAGTGTACTAGATGCTCTATTAACTGGAAAAGATTGGTGTGCTTTTGTTTTTTTGTGATTGTGCGCTTACAAAAGTCTTATTTGTGAACTTCTTCGTTGCAGGTTCTGTTACTCTTTCGAGTCTTTCAAGTTGTTTCTTATCTTCAGTGACAACGCATGAGAGAACTTTAGCTGCTTGGCTTATATTTTTCGTTTTGTTTGGTTTTATATTTTAAATTCTCAAAACATTTCAATTACGTTTGTTGGATTTTAAAACTCGATCATTATGATGATAGAATAATAATATAGACGAATTTTGTTGAGTTAATAATGCATTATTTTTCTTGGTAATTTTGAATTGATGCATAATTGTTACTCCAATTATTATAAACATCGTGCAAAAGGATACCAACACAATCACTTAGTAAAAACATGAAAAAGGTTATGTAACATCTCGTTCAACCAAGGGCAACGTCAGAATTAAAACGCCTTTGTGCTGTGAGACTATTCACTATAAGCCCAAGCAACTCCATTAACTCTTTATTTTCAAACTTAAATACAATACATGAACACAGCTCCATCAAAGAGTATTATAAAGAGTTTGGGATCAAAGAGACAGTTGCAGCTTTATAGTATTTACAAGCAGGTAGTACATATGGTGTATATAAGCATAAGCAATGTCAAATATTGTATTCCACTGAAAGACGCAAGACGTTCCAACAAATGTGACATGCTAATATAGAAAAAGAAAGCGATGCATTATTTCCTTCTTCAGTCTTATGGGTCAATCAAACCCTAGCAGCAAGAGAATGTAACAATTGACAAAATTAAGCGAACTTTGATTAAGATAATCTTAAACTTTTTTTTTTTTGTAACACAAGATAATCTTAAACTAGAAATAATAATAATAACACCCCCTCCCCATATGTTTTTGTGCATTTAGATCAACTGAAATTCCCCAAGAAAATAAAAGATTGAATAATATAGAGGTTTGGCGTTTACCAAAAAAAATATAGAGGTTACTGCAGGTCCCGTTTGGGAATGAAACAGAGGATCCTAGTTTTGGCAATTTCTTTGTTGGTTCACAATTGGATCCATTCTTTTTCTGCAAAACTTGATCAACACGCCATTGTTTTTTAGTCATTTCTTTTCTTTTTACCATGAGTGTAAGGAGTACGGTAGCCTTCTATGAAAGATATTCCCTCAGTCGCCTGTCACAGAGTAAGCCAAGTCCTCTACAAGTTACTGCAGAAGTTAAGAGGTGAAATCTCAGAGAGATTTCATTCATCATAGTCGCGTATAAATAAAAGGGGTTGCAGTTCAAAAAAAATAAAAATAAATAAAAGGGGTAGACGACGACAAAAACTATACTTATTACTTCCTTGTCTAATCATTCATTCATTCATTCATATCAAACTGTAGCACAAAGAGTTTGGGATCAAAGAGACGGTTACAAAACAAAAGCTTAATTATCTACAAGAAAGTGGGTACTGATGTTTATAAGCAAAAGCAATGTCAAATTGTATTCCCCTAAAAGTCACAAGACATTTATTTTCTTTGTCATTTTTTCCATTTTTAAAGCTTGTTTATGTTTTAAAATAGTGGTTAATAATGGTTGATCCTATAGAGTTATGAATTAATCACGGTATATTAAGTTATTTAAGCATCAGGATCCGTGGCGCAATGGTAGCGCGTCTGACTCCAGATCAGAAGGTTGCGTGTTCGATTCACGTCGGGTTCAAAACTCCCGAAAATTTGATCCTTAAATTTTTTCCTTCTTTACATAAACAGCCCCCATTGTTTTCTGGCTTTTCTTAATACGGCCTCAAGTATATTTTTTTGTATCTGTGAGAACGTTATCTTCGAAGACAATCTCAGCGTCCTCTGTCAGTGACGTATAAGCTTCATATAAGGAGTATACTAAGGCAGATATGAAGGAGCATGTGCAGATGCTGATGAAAAAGATGGAATTCTACCTAACAAGAGATTCTTCTTGGAAGCTCTTGAAGTTTTCAGGTCAAGACTACCTGGTTCGATCGAGCAAGAATGAACTCAACTGGATCGAGCAGGACACGAGAAAGTAACTAAAGATTTAACTGTTTTTGGAGGTATTAGTGTTAGTCTCTTATGTATGTTTAGTCATTGTAAAGAGTAAAATGTAATGCTGGATATATTTTTAATATTTTTTTCATTATCCTTTATGTAAAAGAAAAAATAACAAATCTAAATATAGTTTTAGACTGATTAATTCATTAGTCAACAGAAAGTTGAGTTTTTCTTCTTCTTGGGAATCAAATGTAATTAGTATAGAGTTTTTTTGGTTAATTAATCATTTTCAGTATTATTTTTTTTTAAATGATTCTAAGACCATCTTCAATCCACTTTTATATTTCTCTTTACATTTTCTTTTGAAATATAAAAACTCTATTAGAGACATGGATTTGCTCCAATATATGCTTTTATAATATAATTTCTCTATTTTTAGGAGAAAATATTGAGAAATATTATTTTATCTCTAAAAGTAGAGGCAAAACACTGTATCTTACTCTATAAATAGATGAATTGTATTATAGATGCATACATTGGAGAAGAAAATATAGAAATGTGCATTGAATATGTTCTAAAGGTAAATAATCTTTTTCAGAAAGGTTATTCAACGTTTATACCTTTTTCTAAAGGTAAATAATCTTTTTTATAAAGGTAAATATCATAGAAAAGGTAAGGTATTCAACGTTTTCAGTAATTTGACTCATTTAATTTTCTATTTATTGGAAAGGTCAAACATTGTTCAAATTCAATGTAAAACTACTAGTGGCAGGGGGATAATAGCAAGTTGTTATAAGTGTAGCATATTACGTATACAGATAACTTTTGATTCTGGTTGAGAATAGGTTCTAACGTTTGTGTATAAATACCTTGTAAGTTGTATGGTTCTTGATATAAAAAAAAGTTCCTTTCATCTTTAATTGCTCTCTATGTAAACGAACCTAAGATCATCAATTTTTTTTTGTGTCATCTGTGTTTGTTCTTTTTTTTTATTCTTCATCAGTGGTAGCAATGTGGCTCGTTCGAGCAGGGACGATCGCTATTCTCATAATCGCGTTTCTGCAAAATGCTGCGGCTAAGAAAAGACCACACAGTATTGTAAAGTATCATGGTGCAGTCGCAACAGACGATGGACGGTGTTCTAAAATAGGAATGAAAGTTCTTCGTCAAGGAGGAAACGCTATTGATGCTTCTGTGGCCGCTGCTTTATGTTTGGGCGTTGTGAGTCCAGCGTCTAGCGGTATAGGCGGTGGATCGTTTATAGTGGTTAAGATGGCTGGTGGCAAGGAAGTAGCTTATGATTCTAGAGAAACTGCTCCTCTCCGTGCCACTGAGGTAATGTTGTTTAAGTAATGTGCGTTTTGAAATAAACATTTCTTCATTAACATTTTTGAATCACATACGATATATGTTTTTGCTCTTGGTATTGAACATTTATGTGGGTAAGAGCATTTTTGTGCGCTTTTATAATTGTTGAACGCGAGCATTTTTTAATATATTTTCTTCTTATTAAGAATTTTGAGCACGATCTTAAATCTTCGTAACGTTTTTATGCTATTCAACAAGTGTTTTTATTTTATTTTCAACTTATATCTTCCTTTTAAATAAGTGTTTTAAGTTTTAACGCTATCTTTAGCTTTAATGGCGTTTCTATATAAGTAAAAGTTTAAATAGCATTGAGAAATATTTTCATTCCTCTGATTCATTGTAAACTGAGCTTGGATATGTGTCATAGACATCTTGTTTTTCTATCTTGATATTGAACATGAACTAGTGTCTCTGATCAAAAATGCGTTTTGAATTTAAGTTATATAGCCTTTCACGTTTGATGCAAAGACATTTCTTGGTTGTATTTTTTCTTGATGTAGAATATGTATGGAGGCAATCTTGATCTAAAAAAGAGAGGAGCCTTATCAGTAGGAGTTCCCGGGGAAGTTGCTGGTCTATTCACAGCTTGGAAACAACATGGAAAGCTACCGTGGAAGCGGTTAGTTAGTCCAGCAAAGAAACTCGCAGCTAGAGGTTTCAAGATTACAAAGTATCTCTATATGCAAATGAACACAACCAGGGACCATATCCTAGCAGACAAAGGTCTCTCTAAACTATTTGTTTCAAATGGTGAGCTTAAGAAACCAGGAACACTTTGCCGAAACCCAAAACTGGCTTTAACTTTGAGGCAAATTGCAAAGTATGGTCCAAAAGCGTTTTATAATGGCACGGTTGGTGTTAACCTTGTGAGAGATATCCTCAAATCAGGAGGGATAATAACTTTGAAAGATCTACAAAGTTATAGAGTTAATGTCAAAGAACCATTATCTAATGATATTC
The DNA here is from genome assembly GCF_020379485.1 of Brassica napus. NCBI lineage: Eukaryota > Viridiplantae > Streptophyta > Magnoliopsida > Brassicales > Brassicaceae > Brassica > Brassica napus. Next base: position 54,558,472 of record NC_063450.1, on the reverse strand, counting down.
TTGGATACCGTTTACTCGGGATGCCTCCTCCTTCATCCGGTGGTGCTGCAATGGTCCTTGTAAGTTCAGTTTTGTGGAAAATTCACATTTTATCAAATTCAAGTTTACTAAAAATTTTAATACGGAGTTTCTTCTGTTGCAGATTTTGAACATTCTTTCTCAATATGGGGTTCCATCAGGTGTATCGGGCTCTCTCGGTGTTCATCGTTTAGTCGAGGCTCTGAAACATGCTTTTGCAATTAGAATGAACATTGGAGATCCAGATTTTGTTGACGTTAGTAAAGTCGTTTCGGATATGTTGTCTCCAAAGTTTGCACAAGACTTGAAGAGGAAGATAAACGACAAGAAAACCTTTGATCCAAAATATTATGGTGGCAGGTTAGTTTTTTTTTTTTTTTTTAATTTATAACAAATCATGCAAATTCTTTTTTTTTTTTAATTTTTGATTGATTAATCTTCTTTAATTTTTAGGTGGAATCAGATCAAAGATCATGGAACAAGCCACTTATCGATAATAGATCATGAGAGGAATTGTGTTTCGATGACTAGTACAATAAATGCTTTCTTTGGGGCACTGATGCTGTCTCCTAGCACCGGAATCGTTCTGAACAACGAAATGGACGATTTCTCGATCCCGTTGAAGTCCTTCAATGACTCAGATAAGCCGCCACCAGCACCTGCTAACTTCATCCGTCCCGGGAAACGACCTTTGTCATCCATGACTCCCACCATTGTACTCAAGGTTTGAAGCAAAAAAGAATAACTTGTGATACACGGTACACTTACTTATGTACTACTCTAAGCTACAGATTTTTTTATGTGTTGGTTTACGTAGGACGGTAAAGTTAAAGCAGCAGTGGGTGCAAGCGGAGGAATGTATATCATCGCCGGAACAACGGAAGTTTTCTTGAATCATTTTTTACTCAACATGGATCCTCTTTCTTCTGTCGTGGCTCCAAGAATCTACCATCAGGTTTTTGTTTCTACAGTAACTTTCTTGTTTTTTTTTTTTTTTTTTTTTTTTTTTGATAAGGACATAACTAAAACTTTCTTGTTATTTGGTCCATAACTAAAACTTGATTCATGTATTGTCATTTCCAGTTGATACCAAACAGTGTTAAGTATGAGAACTGGACGACGGCTTTCAATGATCATTTCGAGATACCTAAAGGGACAAGACATGTGTTGGAGAAGAAAGGTCATGTCCTAACGCCGTTCGCCGGAGGGACAATTTCTCAGTTCATAGTTCAAGAATCCGATGGGAAGCTTGTGGCTGTGAGTGATCCAAGAAAAGGAGGGTTCCCTTCAGGATATTGAGATCGGATTTGATTTTTTCTCCTTGTGTATTATTGAATCGAAATGAATTATTGACATTTTTCTTCCAGAAATATTAATCCAGAGCTTTAATTTATGGCAAATCTCATAAAAATTAAACAAAAAAGGTCACCTAAAAAACCCTAAAAATAATTTTTATGACCTAAATAGTTCAAAAATACTGAAATATTTTTTATTAAATAACAACAATAAATAATAAATTTGACATAAATATTTTTTAAAATATGATTATTTTGATTTTTTACACGATAAATCTTAAATTATAAACTCTAAACTCTAATCACCAAATCCTATACTCACCCCTCCCAAAAAAAATCATAATTCTAGATTAATTAATCATGGGGATATATGTGTTTTTAAATTCTTTAATAAAAACTATTTAAATCATTTTTTTTATTTTATGAGAAATTCCCTAGGATAACTTTTTTTTAAGTTTTTGTCACAAAAATATACCTCATTGAAGAAAATGACCAAAATAAGTTTTATTAAAGAGTAAAAATGTATTTTTACCCCAGAGTTAACTAATCTAGACTCGGTGTTTAGAGTGAAGGGGTGGGTTTTGGGGATAGAGTTTCAAATTAAAAAAAAAATTGAAAATTTCAAAATAAAAATAGCTATTTTGGTCATTTTCTTTCTTAAGTGATATTTTTGTGACAAAACTTAAAAAGAGTTATTTGAGAGAATTGCCCTTATTTTATTCATTCATTTATTTTTTTCTCAATCAGAATTGGCATCATTTATTTTCTTCTAGTCATATAATACTGCAATCAATAATTTAGTAACCTTGTGCTATATGTTCAACTCTATATGTATGGTAAAAACATTTAAAACATTGATGTAGTCTAAAAGCATTTAATGTAGTCTAAAAACATTTAAAACATTGACAAAAAGATGAAGAAGAAAATATTCAAAAGAATTGGAACTTTCGGAAAATGATTTAATATTCATAATTTATCTACCATTTCTTAAGAGATGTTAATTTTTATGCACCTTCCAAGAGATAGCTCATAATCAAATGAGGCTTTGACCACATACTCTTATTAATACTCGTCTGATGAACAATCTCTTGTCACAAAGGACGTAAGAGGACGAGACATTTTCAGAAACAGAAATACAGATGAATTGTAAGTTAGTTTTTCTAATTCACATAAAAATAAATCGCCAATGATTATTCATAATTAGTTGGTTAATTGACTGTTTGCTACAACTGATATCATGATACGTTGTCTCTTGTTTGATCCTTCATTGATCGTAGCAAGGGCTCTAATACGATCAGCAACGATCGTTCTTCTTCTAATCGCGTTTTTGAAAAACGCTGCGGCTCATAAAAGACAGCAAAGTACTGTTGCGTATCATGGCGCGGTTGCAACGGACGATGGACGGTGTTCTAAAATCGCGATGAAAGTTCTTCAAAAAGGAGGAAACGCGATTGATGCGTCGGTCGCTGCTGCTCTATGTTTGGGCGTTGTGAGTCCAGCATCTAGCGGTCTAGGCGGTGGATCGTTTGCAGTGGTTAAGATAGCTGGTGGGAAGGAAGTTGCTTATGACTCTAGAGAGGTTGCTCCTCTACGCGCCACTGAGGTAACATCGTTTTAGTAACAAATGCATTTACTTTTGCTGTGAACGAAATATGCATTTTGAAATAAGCGTTTTCTGAATCATTGGTATTTTGTTTCTTGCTCTCTTGGTGTAGAATATTCATGGGAGTAAAAGCTTTTATTTAGCCCTAAAATAAATAAAATAAAAAATTAGCATTGCTGAACATTTCGTCCTCATATATAAGCGTTTAAGACGCTATCTTGAGCTTTTTAGTAGCGTTTTCATAACATATGGACCATATATATATAGTTAATGCATAAATTAATATATTATATAGAGTAATACTATTTCCAAACGTGATTCTGAGCTAAGTAGCGTTTTCCTTGACGTTCTTGACGTAGAATATGTATGATGGTAATCAAGACCTAAAGAAGAAAGGAGCCTTATCAGTAGCTGTTCCCGGTGAAGTCGCGGGTCTATTCACGGCTTGGACACAACACGGGAAACTGCCATGGAAGAAATTAGTTAATCCCGCAAGGAAACTGGCAGCTAAAGGATTCAAGATTTCAAAGTATCTCTACATGCAGATGAACGCAACTAGTGATGATATCTTAGCAGACAAAGGTCTGTCTGAGCTATTTGTTTCTAACGGAGAGCTCAAAAAGCCAGGGACGATGATCCGTAACCCAAAATTGGCTTGTACACTGAAGCAAATCGGTAAATATGGTTCAAAAGCGTTTTACAATGGTACGGTTGGGGAATATCTGGTGAGAGATATACAAAAGTCTGGAGGGATAATAAATTTGAAAGATTTGCAAAGTTAAGGTTAAGGAGCCATTATCTACTGACATTCTTGGATTCCGATTACTCGGTATGCCTCCTCCTTCCTCCGGTGGTCCTGCTATGGTGCTTGTAAGTCAAGTTATATTTTTTTTGGTGTAATTTTCACATTTCATCAAACTTAGGTTTACTTTTTTGGGGGTTTCTTGTGTTGCAGGTTTTAAATATTCTTTCTCAATATGGGGTTCCATCCGGTGTTTCGGGCCCTCTCGGTGTTCATCGATTAGTCGAGGCTCTGAAACACGCATTTGCAATTAGAATGAACCTTGGGGATCCGGATTTCGTCGATGTTACCAAAGTTGTTTCGGATATGTTGTCTCCAGAGTTTGCGAAAGACTTAAAGAAAAAGATTAGCGATGAGAGAACCTTCAAGCCCAAACATTATGGTGCCAAGCAATTTTTTTCAATCTGTTAAATCCACAGACTTATTTATTTATTTATTTATTTATTTATTGATTATTGATCTTCCTTCCCCTCCAATACGTAGATGGAATGAGCTTCAGGATCACGGGACGAGCCATTTGTCGATAATAGACAAGGATAGAAATGTTGTTTCGATGACTAATACAGTACTGAACTATTTCTTTGGGGCACTAATGCTGTCTCCCAGCACAGGAATCGTTCTGAACAACGAAATGGATGATTTCTCGATCCCCATGAAATCCATCGGTGACCACGATGTGCCGCCACCAGCACCGGCTAACTTCATCCGTCCAGGGAAACGACCTTTGTCCTCAATGGCTCCCACCATTGTACTTAAGGTTAGAAAAAATGCATGTTACTTGTGACACACGAAAATATGAATTAGGGGTCAGTTTTTTATGCCCTGGTTTACGCAGGACGGTAAAGTTAAAGCCTCGGTGGGTGCAAGCGGAGGAATATTTATCATCGCTGGAACAACGGAAGTTTTCTTGAATCATTTCTTCCTCAACATGGATCCTCTCTCTTCCGTCTTGGCTCCGAGAATCTACCACCAGGTTTTTATTCCCTTACCCTTAATTAGTAGAAACTTTCTTGTTCTTCTTTGTTCATAACTAAAAATTGTTATTGTGATTTCCTTTTGCAGTTGATACCAAATAGTGTTTTGTATGAGAACTGGACTACTGTTTACGATGACCATTTCGAGATTCCTAAAGAGACAAGAGATGTGTTGGAGAAGAAAGGTCACGTCCTAGCGCCCATTGCTGGTGGGATGATTTCTCAGTTCATAGTTCAAGAATCCTATGGGAAGCTTGTGGCTGTGAGTGATCCAAGAAAAGGAGGGTTCCCTTCAGGATATTAAGACTTGATAAATTTGGTTCAAATAATATTATTTCATCCAACTTGTAATGGTTACAAACCTTTAAATCGATAAATAAAAAGCGATAATATCGATCCAGAATTAAATTATCAACTTTCTTTTTTTATTGAATTAAATTATTAACTTATGCTCATGGGGTTAGTGGAAACCGAATATATTTGATAAAATAAGAAAATATAGAGATGAATCAATTTTTTTTTTAAACATCAGCACTAGAATCCCCTATATATTAATTGAAGTCTTTTAAATAGTTATAACCTGAATTTTGTAAAATTTTAAAAAAACTCAGTCCTATGTGGTAGTTGTGTATGTTTTCTAAATCATATTTAAAGAATTCTAGAGCACCTTATGTAAACCATAGTTTAAAAATATAACGTTGGTTCATTATATAACCCAAACTATAAGAAGTATATATTCTTTCCTTAAATAAAAGGTACATAATTACCTAATACGATTAACATATATGTAACAATTAATGACTATGAATAATAAAGATTGATAACAATTTTTGCATCTTTCTTCATTTTTGTTTAATTTTGTATTATTTAAAAAATTAAACAATAATATTAACCATATAATAAAAAAAATTAGATTTTTTCTTATATCTTATATTTTGATTTTTTTTAAATGACTTTAAATTACAAAACTGAGGAAACCTTATATGTTATGTTTAAAATTTTTTAAAACGACTTTAAATTACAAAAATGAGGAAACTTTATATGTTATATTTTTCTAATATGTTAGATTTTTCTTATATGTTATATTTTGAATTTTTTCAAACGATTTTAAATTACAAAAAATGTGAGTTTTCTTTAACCATACGACTAAAAACATTAAAATGACATGTATCAATTTGATGGTTGAATCTGAAACCTTTCAAAACCATATGGAAGATAAAGGTAAAAATAATTCAACTTTAGAAACAATAATGTTCATTTTTTTTCAAAAATGTGTTCGGTGAAAAAAATAAGATTTTTGTGTCATAATTTGTTTAATGTCCAATCCGATCAACCCATAATATATTAATTATAGTTTAGTTCCACAATTTTTAAGAAAAATGATCCGGGCCATCAGAAAAAAATTATATAATAACAACGAAAAACATTATATATGTATATATAAAATGATCACATATATAAAAAAATTATCGATAATATATACAAATAAATTGTCCAGTCTTATCCTAGTCTTACTTAGTATAAATAGATTACATACATAAGAGTGTGTTTAAAATATATCATATGGAAATGGAAACCATATTGTCTTTTAGACAAATAGAATCACGTTAAAAAAATATTATTTGCCAAGTATAACATTCCAAATGTTAATTTATAAAAAAATTACGTAGATCATGAAGACCATATATCCTCTTTCTCACACCAAAATAGCTTGTACATACATAAGAGTATGTTTAAAATATATCATATGGAAATGGAAACCATATTGTCTTTTAGACAAATAGAATCACGTTAAAAAAATATTATTTGCCAAGTATAACATTCCAAATGTTAATTTATAAAAAGATTACGTAGATCATGAAGACCATATATCCTCTTTCTCACACCAAAATAGCTTGTACATACATAAGAGTGTGTTTAAAATATATATCATATGGAAATGGAAACCATATTGTCTTTTAGACAAATAGAATCACGTTAACAAAATATTATTTGCCAAGTATAACATTCCAAATGTTAATTTATAAAAAAAAACAACGTAGATCATGAAGACCATATATCCTCTTTCTCACACCAAAATAGCTTGCAAGCATTTATAGCCATTCTTTACATAGTAAAATTTTCCATTATGAACAATGCTTCTCACCTTGATTTGATTGGTGAACCCGTAAGTATTGCGAAAAGTCACGTCTTAAAACATAATCGCAGAACCATAACACATCTCTCATTTCTCGTGAGCTAACCATAACGATCAAGAAAGATTTTCTAAAATTTCAGCAATCGTGGCGAAGCTATATAAAAAGGAAGAGGAGAGCAAAAAGGTAATGGAGGAAGAAGAGGAGGAGGAAGACGACACGTTCGAGGATGCCGTGTGCAACAAGACACCAGCCAGAGTCAACACACCTTTGTCTATAATCACCGAGGCGTTCGAAAATCTAGCTGATCTTCTAAAACCCGACATAACAACCGAAGAAGACGGTTTGAGTCTTGATGCTTTCTGCAATGCGTGTACGCACGTCTCTGTCCTCTTCAGCTGCCTAGGGTTCGCCTTCAAATTTGCTGAGATGGAGTACATCTCCAAAGTTAACGATTTGGTTGAAGCCTCGAAAACATTAGACACGTTACAGAATATTTTGGACCTAGACGTGGAGAAAGATACGGTGAAAACACCTGGAAGCCGTTCACGTAACCTGAGACGCGTGAGACTAGGGTTAGACCTAATCCGAGCAATCTTCGAGAAGTTCTTGATGACAGATGAGTACTCTTTGAAAGACGCTGCGACAACAGCTTACACAGAAGTATGCGCACCGTTTCATACATGGGCTGTTAGAACCGCGGTTTACGCGGGAATGTATACGCTTCCGACGAGGGATCAACTTCTGATACGGCTCGATGAAACTGAACAATCTGTTGAGAAGAACATGAGGAGGTACATGGAAGCTTCACGTCCCATCATAGAGTATATTGACAAACTTTACATTGAAAGGAACATTAAACTCGACTGGTAACCATTTTTGTTACTACGTCAGTTTTGTCTTTGTAAATTACTAATATTACTATTGATATTTTTTTGTCTTTGTCATTGTAAATTAAAATGGAGCTTTTGTTTGAAGGCCAAAAAACGAGGGTTTGTCATTGTCACTTGATGTAATACTCACGTTAATCAAATCAAAACGTTTTCAAAACTCCTTTTCTACACTACCAGTTTATTTCTGAAGTTGACCGTTTGGTATCGACAAAACTTTCATTGGGTTTCGGTACTAATGTTATTTTTTCGGTTTTGGTCAATTATGTTATAGGATGCTTACTAGAATTATATATGATCTACAAAGACGCACGTAGTCTATAGGATGCTTAATAGAATTATATATCATTAATGACAAACTACTAGCATCATAGTCTGGGTGGTGTAGTCGGTTATCACGCTAGTCTCACACACTAGAGGTCCCCGTTTCGACCAGGGCTCAGACATTTTCTACTTTTTTCTAAAGGAAAAATCCCTATATCATTTAGTTGCTGGCTTGCTGCTGGTTCCATTATCCATGTCCACTGGGTTCGGTAGATACCCACTGTGGAAGAATCCATTTACTAGACGATGGTTTATAGCTTAAGTCTTCATGACATCATCAAGCTACTATAATTTGTAAAAAGTTTATGCGTAGTCTCACTCACCAATAAAATGCGTTATCATCTTAATGTAAGGTTGTTGTACTGTACGCAAGATTTAGTTATCGATATTTGAATTCTCTAAACGTTATAAACCAACAATTGTTCGAAGCTCCATAAAAAGGGAAAAAAAAAGGAATGCAGAGAAGAGATGAGGTCCATGACAGTAAGCTCCAAGCAACTAACTCGGTTCGTTCATCCTAGGTACCAAAGTCTAATAAAAACATACAAAGAGTCTTCTCCTGCGTTCTAACATTAAAATACCGGAAATTTCTATAAGACCAATACAAACCTTTTCGCCTACATTTCCACATGGTCTCGTTGGAACTCATGGTTCTGTTAACAATCTATTATTTTCTGTTTCTTTATATTGTTCTTGTACTTTCTTTAGATATAATCTCTTATTTGATTTATTTTTGTTTAAAGCCCATCGATCATCCACTAAAATCATTTAGACTTTGTAAACAAATAATTTTAACACAGGAACGAAATTTCGGCCTATCATTAAGAAGGTGTCAAAGAGGATTGTTCAAGTAAAAGATCGACACGCAAGTATTGCTCCCTATAGTGAGGGCATCTGAGTCACATGCTTCCACACGCCACCAAAGAGTTTGGAACTTCCCATACACATATATAAAAGTATACAATAGATTGGCATGCTTAAATGGTGAACACATCATTCTGAGAACACGTGTTAGAGAGTCGTTCATACAAACACCTTAAGATGCTCCACGAAAAAAGGGAATCTTAGTCATGTGCTGTTCCTGAGCATTTTTATTTGACATATATATATATATATATTTTTTAAAACTGTGGAGACTTCACATGAGCTATATAATAGATGGTACTAGTGTTGGGCATTCGGGTTTTCGGTTCGGGTCGGTTCGGTTTATTCAGGTTGGGATGTTTAGGAACCGTTTAGGAACCAGACATTTTTCGGATCGGTTCGGTTCGGAAAATGTCGGGTTTGGATTTGGTTTCTATTTTTTTATAAAACCCGAAGTGTAACCGTATTACAAATAATTCGGGTTTGGTTCGGATTTAAAGCCAAAAAACTGAAAAAATTTCAAAAACCAGAGTTAAACCCGGAAAAACCGAAAAAATATTCGGGTTATTCGGGTAGTTCGGATTTTTTAGATATTTTTTATTTATAAATCATATTTTATATGGGAGAATTGCCAAGTGTGACTCAAAACTTGGAGTCAAACCCAAAACAATACCCCAACTTGGGTCAAAGGCAAAAGTAACCTAAAAGGCTATTGAAATTACAACTATCCCCTTGTGACCAAACAAAAAAACGGAATTTTTTTTACGTTTCTACCCCTCGCAAGTCGTCTGTTTAGACGACTTGAAAATAAGTCGTCCAGACGACTTAACTGAAAGTCGTCTGGACAGTTAGTCTTAAACATAATTTAAAAATTTTGTAAAAAATATTTTGATAAGTGAAAAATGGGAATTATGTAATTAACATATGTCTTAGGAGGTATAAATTAAGATATAACAAATTTCAATTGTTTTCAGCATAGATGAGTGAAAGTAGTGAGTCATGATATTCTTTAATTTATGTTTCATCAACATATGTTGTAGTATTGTATGTGTTCTTAGGGTTAGATTTTGGAAAGCATTAAAACCGTTTTTGAAAATTTTTAAAATTACTTATGCGTGTTCATTTCTATGTATAGTAAACACTATTTAAGTATAATTTGATTTTATAACGTGGTTAGTTAGTTAATCTAGTCATTTTAGTTTAGGGGTTCATTTTAGGGTCTAGGACGACTTAATATTTTGTCGTCTGAAAACAGACGACTAAATATTAAGTCGTCTGTTGTACATTATCAGCCAGAATAAGTCGTCTAAACCGGACCAAACCTTAAAGTTTACCAATGTACTTTTAAAGCTAACCGGATTATTTACCCAATATATAAGGTGATTTTTTCTTTTTTTGTTTCATTTTTCGCGAAATTCAGAAACCCTAACAGTTCTCTCTCAAAGGCGATTTCGAATTCCCAAGATTTCCGAACAAACCATCGTTCTCAACGTCGGCTATCTATCTCACTTCATTCTCACCGTTGTCGCCGCAGCTTCTTCTAACCCTAGCGCCGCCGATTCCTCTAAACCCTAGCGCCGCCGATTCCTCTAAACCCTAGCGCCGCCGCTTCCACTATTTCCGAAAAAACCGTCGCCCTCGCCACCGTGGTCACCAACGTTCTCACCGCCGCTTCCTCTAAACACTAGCGCCGCCGCTTCTTCTAAACCCTAGCGCCGCCGCTTCTTCTCTGTAAACCTTAGCGCCGTTTCTCTGTAAACCCTAACGCCGGTAAGTCATCAATCTCGAGGAAAAGATGAACATAAAACGTTGTCTCTATCAATTTACTCATTCTCACCGTTTCACGTTTATTTTTTCAGATCTATAACCGCAATGACGAGTACTCCAACTCCTTCTGCGACTAATCAGGTCCGCTTTGTACTGGAAGACTTGTAAGTAATTTAAGTCGTCTGGAAAGTCTTCCAACTGGACGACTTAGTAGACGACTTAAATATAAGTCGTCCATTTGGAAGACTTTCCAGACGACTTAATTATAAGTCGTCTACTAAGTCGTCTGGACTTATATTGTTGTCTTTGATTATTTTGCAGACAAAAAGGATGGATATTCCAGAACTCCCCCGTAGGTTATACACATCAGGGGAAGAGCCAGAAGCCCACAATAGCATTTCGTATCATACGGATAACAGCAAGTTGCATACTGCTCTTAGGGAAGCTCTTACTGATGACGAATTTGAAGAGTTCAAGGAGTCGAGTTTGGGAGTTTTCATCAAGTTCAAGGAGCAGGGATTTGGTTGGGCTTCAAGGCTAGTTCACTACATGCTCAGTTTCAAGCTGGACATTAAGAAGAAGTATGAGATGTGGTCTCTCGTTGGTCCAGAACCTTTGAGGTTTTCACTGATAGAGTTTGAAAACCTCACTGGTCTAAACTGCGAGTACATCGAGGACCTTGAGACACCAAAATGTGACGTTACCCAAGAGATGGTTTCTTTCTGGGGGATGCTGGGAGTTCATCTGGAAGCTGGGCCAACTACTGATCAGATAATAGCAGCACTGAAGAGATGCGGGGATTGGTCCAGGGAAGATCGCAAGCGGCTCGCGTACCTCTCCAACTGGAAGAAATAAGTCGTCTGGAAGGTTTTCCAACTGGACGACTTACAAATAAGTCGTCTAGAAGGTTTGGACGACTTATTATAAGTCGTCTGGAAGGTTTTCCAACTGGACGACTTACAAATAAGTCGTCTAGAAGGTTTGGACGACTTATTATAAGTCGTCTGGAAGGTTTTCCAACTGGACGACTTACAAATAAGTCGTCTAGAAGGTTTGGACGACTTATTATAAGTCGTCTGGAAGGTTTTCCAACTGGACGACTTACACTGGACTTCTAAAAATAAAATACACTGGACTTCTAAAAATAAAATACACTGGACGACTTAGTAGAAGGTAGTCTAAAAATAAAATACAATTGAAGGGATAGTAGAAGGTAGTCTAAAAATAAAATACACTTGAAGGGTTGATACACAAAGACATACTCTATGGGTTTTGAGTATCTCCAGCAAGTTTCGAACTTGTCTATCACTTGTAACATGAATGGGAAGACTGCCTGGAGCCATCATCATTTCTGCTGGTAATGAGTAGCTAATCTCCACACTCATTGTTCTCATGTCCAGGTTATAATCTTCTTGAGCCATTGCAACAAGTTCAGCATGTGTTGAATCTTCATTCAATAAAAACAATCTTGCTCCTTTGAGATCATCAACCACAAAATCCCAACGGAAATCTCTCAACAACCATTCTCCATACACTGCATGTAACTGAAAAATCATCTGCAAATATTCAAAATAAAACACATTAGTAAACATAGAGAAAATGAAGAAGTTCAATAAACATTGCCGCAGACGACTTAGCATTAAGTCGTCCAGAAGACTTAAAGGTAAGTCGTCTAAAGAGGTCACTTTTGCAATTGAAAATTAAAAGGGACGACTTAATTCTAAGTCGTCCGGCTTTGTTTGTTAAAAAAAAAACTTCAGACGACTTATATATAAGTCGTCTACGAGAAACGGGCTAGTTTTGCATTTGACCGAATCGTGTCAGATCTTTGACTATTTCTGGACGACTTATAATTCAGTCGTCTCTGGGAAAGTTAAAATTTCAATATTTTATGAAAACTTGACGACTTACGTGTAAGTCGTCCTAGGTTAGTTTTGTAATTGAAAAATAAAATTTGAAATTTAACTTTCTCCAGACGACTTAGATGAAAGTCGTCCAGCTAAACGACTTAATTTAAGGTCGTCCGGGATAAGCAAGGTTTGACCAGAAAATTGGGAAAAATTCTGGACGACTTTGCTTTCCCCGGACGACTTTAAATTAAGTCTTCTGGAGGGACGACTTTATATTAAGTCGTCTGGTTAAAGTTAAATTATGAAGTTTTATTTTTCAGTTACAAAACTAACCTAGGACGACTTACACGTAAGTCGTCAAGTTTTCATAAAATATTGAAATTTTAACTTTCCCAGAGACGACTGAATTATAAGTCGTCCAGAAATAGTCAAAGATCTGACACGATTCGGTCAAATGCAAAACTAGCCCGTTTCTCGTAGACGACTTATATATAAGTCGTCTGGAGTGTTTTTTTTTAACAAACAAAGCTGGACGACTTAATTTAAGTCGTCCGTTTGACCAGAAGACTCATCAGTAAGTCTTCTACATACAGATGACTTACTAGTAAGTCTTCTACGCGAACAGATCTTGAAAAAAATTTCAAATTCGTACCTTAAACTAGGTGAGATGACTTCGTTTGCACACAGGGTCTTCTCCAACCACCCAGAACCTCAAACGAAAGCAACCGTAAGTCAAAACGAAAGAAATATGGCTCTGTCAACCATAGCCCATATTTTGAATCAAAAGCTTGAGTTTTTTGGATGAATATAGAGAGAAAGTGAAAGAAATGTTGTTTTTAGTTCATAACAATTGAAACAGAGAGAGTGTAAAGAGATTTACGTGCATTAAAGGGCATTAAAAGCTCCAAACAGTTCGTACAAGGTTGTTGCCACTATTCATTGCAGTGGCAATATTGTAAATACTTGAAGAAGATGAGGTTGAGACAGTAAAGAAGTCATTTTCGAAAAAAAAAAAAAAAAATGTTAATGGCATTTTCGTAGATAAAATGCAGGTGTGGGGTTAAAATCTCAAAAAAAAAAGGAGTCAAAAGAAAAGGTTAGTTTTCTGTTTGACTCCAAGTTTTGAGTCACTTTTGCAAAAAGCCCATTTTATATATATTAAAATTAAAAATAATTAATATTTTTAATATATTTAAAATATTCGGGTACCCGTTCGGTTCTCGGTTCGGTCCCAGTTCGGTTTTGGTTTTTGGGTTTAGAAATATAGGAACCGTTCGGATTTTTGTAATTTTCGGTCCGGTTTCGGTCTCGGTTTTTTCGGTTCGGTTTTCGGGTTTCGGATAATATGTCCAGGACTAGATGGTACGCAAGTCTTGGCGGTCTTAAATTAATGACTTGAAGGGATTCGTGTTTATCTAATATTTCTTGCTTCAATTAGTTGCTTATAGTTTTTCTTATAAATTCAGCCTAATGTTCACATAATATTGACAGTACATTTAAGTTTCAAGCATTCTTTTTTTTTTGCTGAAGGATTTTAAAAACTTTAATATTAAGCTCTCAAACCGATGTGATGAAATGATATATGTTTGAATATTTTCAAGCTTAAACATTTTCGTTTGTGTTTAAATTCCCATGTTAGCTAGCATACTATATATATTCATATTTAAAAAACTACAGAATATAATTATTTAAAATCTAGTTACAATTATAAGTTATAACACATTACCTGCAAGATTAAACACTTCAAGATTCTTTTAAAAAGCATACACGAATTGATTTTAAAAAGGTTACACTTTTCCTCAGTTCAAAAAAAAAGGTTACCCTTTTCTTAAGCGTAGCGCACTTGAATACATTTGCATTCACTTCCGTGGCACAAGCAACAGAAGCGGGAGATTAGGGCACACATATGTGCAACGAAAAAGTTCCATTACACTTTTTTTTTGCAACTTTTTCTATATATTTTCTGTTTTGGCTTAGGGCCAGTGACTTTTTTAGAGATGTTTGGACCGGCGCTGGTCACTTAATGCCCAACCAAATTTCAGAAAAGACATGCATTATTGGTAATACTTTTTTAAAATATTTTCATACTTTCTTGAAGGAATGAATCTTGGCTTTTGTTGCAACAACGACTTACCTTCCATCTTGGCTTTTGTTGTTCGATAGTTAATGGCTTTAGTGTTGTTGCTATTGTTGTTGATTTTTAGAAAGTTTTTTGGTATTGGACCTGGCTGTGGTCCGAGCAAGCTGCGTTTTTCTGCAGACTGTGCTCCCTTTTGTAAATGTTATGTGTACTGAAAGGTATTTTCAGAGAAGAAAAAAACGCAAACCAAAATTTCAGAGAAGACATGCATTATTGGTAATACTTTTGTTTTAATTTTTTGCGAAGAATACTTTTGTTTTAATATTTTCATACTTTCTCTTTTTTTGAGAAAGATATTTTCATACTTTCTTGAAGGAATGAATCTCTTAAAATTGACCTATATGTATAAGAAAAGGCCTACGAACTTGAAAACTTACGGCAAACAATGATTGGTCGAGTGCTACTATTATTGCGCTTCTAGGATCTATAAATTTTAGTCGGCCAATAATTGGTGGCTGTGATAGAATTTTTTTTTCTTATAGAAAGGAGGACATTTGAGAAATTAAAGTTAGAAAAGTGAAATTATATAGAGAATCCCTCTCACTTTTTCTGGTGGATTCCAACTCGTCACTCGTAACTTTTTTCCTTTCCAACAAGTTTTATGATACGGTTTAAACTCATGCACTTGTTAATAATATGCTGTATATGTTTTTCTTTCTTTCTTTTTTCTGGAGCGAACGTATATGTCTTTCTCCCTAGTTGGAAATCCTAACCCAATGGGAACAAATGCCAAGCCAAAATAAAAAGAACTGCATTAAATTTGGTCAGATTTAGTCGTAGTAGATCATAGGGTATATGATATGTAAACGTCTCAAAGATTGTCCCTCATTTTTGCATATTTTTTTTTACCTTTTTCATATTTTAGGCACCAAAAAAATCGTATATAATCTATGTTTGATGAATAAAATTAATAGTTTACAGAAGCAAAACAAAATACTAATCAACTAGATTAAGATCCGCGCCTTGCGCGGGATAAACATTATATATATAAATTATTTTGATGTATTATATGTTCTTACATATTATGAAATAATAAATATATATTGAATAATTAAAAGTCAGTAACTATTACATATATAATTAAATTGGTGCGAACGTATAAATCAATTTTATTAATCCAAACATTTTTTTAAAAAAAAAATTGATAGGATATGTAATTAAATTTAAATGATATTAACATACATAGTATATTTTTAATATTAATGTATATTTTATTTATTTTATTTTTTTAAATGATGCTTTCTACTCATACGTTTTTTTATCATGTGTATTTTTAATAGCAAAAACTTTAAATTACTGATAACAAAATTTTCATTGTAGGATTAATAATTTTAGTAATTGATAATTTAAAAAAATTTATTAATGTTAGTTCAAAAATTTTATCAAAAAAAATTATTCAAAGTAAATTTTGAAACTAAAATATTTATTTATTCAATATGGTGTATAGTTTAATTTAGAATGATATATATACATATATATTTTAAATCTTAATGATTAATTAAATTAGACTTTTACTTATATGATTTTGTAATCGTTTGTATTTTGTCATAACAAAAATTTTAAACCATGGATCGCAAAATTTGAATGTGAGACTTTTAACAGTTTTAGTAATTTATAGTCATTTTTTAAAATTCAAAATATAAAATATACAGAAAAATCTAAATTTTTATAATATGGTTATTGTGTTTTTTTTAAAAATTATTTTAATAGTTTTAAATTAAAAAAATTTGATAGAAGATACATTTTTTTATCAGATCTTTATTATTCAAAATCATTAATTGTCATATATACTTTACCCACATTAGGCAATTCCGTAATCTTTATTTAAGGAAATAATAAATGACATTAATAATTAATTTATGGTTAGTTTAATAAAAAGCTTTTTATATAATTAGATGGACCAACATATTTCTCTAATAATTCTAAGAATCATCATGTGGCTACAAAAAGAAGTTGTAATGTTTCACAAATAGTATATAGAAGATTTCAATGTGGGAATTTCCAAAATATCAATTGCGTTTCCAAACAAATTTAATATATTAATTTATTAATTCCAAATGATCAAGATGTGTACGTATTCCATTCAATGATAAGCCGACTAGGTCTTTGCAGGTTTAGTTTATGTGTCCTGCAACCTACATTTCCATTATTTTCTGTAGCATAAGATCAGGACATCCCTAAGAACTCAGGGTTGTTAAAAATATATACCACTTCATATAAATTATTATTATAATTACTGCAATGATAATTTTGGAGCATGCATTATTAGTTGATAGTTAAAGCTATAAATGTATAAGCCACCAAATCCCACAATGATCTTCTTGTGGCATTGATATTCCGTGTTTTTAACGGTTTTAAACTCGTTTTGGAGCAAATAAATGGTCGGTTTTAATTAATGTTTTGGTCTATTTGATGCGTTTTGGTGTTCTTAAGTGTAATATGCAGGTTACTAGATAGCTTGAAAGAAAAGAACGCATTCGGGATTTATTCAGAAGCAAGATGGACCGAACGAGAAGTATTGATCGCACAGAGCCACAGATCGACCGATCCGGACAACGTGGATCGACCGATCCCACGCCTTCATGCCCTAGATCGACCGATCCGGTCCATGTGGATCGACCGATCTCAGGCGCTACGGGCTCCACACGCACAAACGAGCTTTTCACTCCTTTTTACCCACTCCCCTCAATAATTCAGAGAAGAACTCGACCTTGGAGACTCAGAAAAGACCAGGGGGCGACCAAGGAGGAGATTTACAAGTTCTAGAGAGAGATTTGAGTGTTTTGTACTTGTTTTGGTGTGATTTGTGAAGATTTGTAAAGGAGTTCATCTCAAAACCATTTGGAGAAGATCTTCTGAACCTTTACTCTGTTTTAATACAATCTTATCATGTTTTCTTCATCAAAATCGTTTTGTTCTTGCTTAGTTATGTGTGAGTAGTCATCTAGTTGGGTTTAGGGGTTCTCATAGGGGATTTCTTGATGTTTTGATCCATAAAACGTGTGTAGACTAAGGGATTACGTTTTGGTTCTTCATCTAATGGATTTCTTACTGCTTGAACTGAATTGATCACTTAGTTCATGATATTAGATTGTTTGATGCACCGAAAGTGATTGTTTGAACTTCCGAAAATACTTTAGATGAGCAAAGTGTCCTTAACCCTCGGAAGTTGATGTTATTGCGCTTTGTGAACATATTGAACCTGTTCTTAATGCTTGTTTAGAAATTGAAACTCAGCGGAAGTTAGTGTGGAGATTTCTATAACATAGAGAATTAGCGCTACGGAAGTAGGTTAATTCTAATATCGTGTTTGAGTTCTAGACGGTTCTTAATATATCCCTGTGTCTTCCATTAATTGTATCTTGATTAAAAAGAAATCCCTGAGAATTCCCAATGCCCAACGTTTGTTTTAAAATAGTTTTCAAATCGTTTAAATCATCTTTTTACAACTTGTTTATGCTTTGTGACACTAGAGAAAATTAAATAAAAACCATCAAAAATATATCTTGTTTCGCTGTAGCTATTAACTTGTCTGCAACTCTACGTGTGATCATCGGTCCCTGTGGATTCGATCCCGTATTACTACTGCGTACTTTACTGTGCACTTGCAGTTAGATAATCGGGTTAAAACTCGAGACATCAAGTTTTTGGCGCCGTTGCCGGGGACCATTTGGTCACCCTAGAGTTAATGATCAGTTTAAGACTATAGCATTTTCTTTATTTTGTCTAATGTTTCTGTCTTTCTCTTTCTGTTTGTGTTTTCAGGTGAATGAGCGGATTTCATACTAGAAGCAAAGGATCATCGAATTTAATACCTTTGGAGTTAGAGCTCGGCCGCCTAGAGAGACAAGTGAAAAAGAAAAGACTTGAGTCCGCTGAAGAGGTTGAAATGGCTGAACACCAAGAAGACCAATTTCAGGACAACCCGCAAAATCCAATTCCTGTAAATGAACGAGAAGGCAACAATGCTGGTGATAATCAGCAGGCTGGTGTAGCTGCAAGACAACAGGCTGGAGACTATGGCATGCCTAGGATGACGCTTGCACATTATGATACACCAGATGCATTCTATGCCGATCGTTCTGGGATTCGCCCACCTCCCATTGAGAGAAGAGACTTTGAGATCAAGACTGGTCTCATTAATTTGGTGGAGAAAAATCCGTTTCATGGAAACCCGTCTGAGGACCCGATGTATCACTTGGAGCATTTTGAGCGAGTCTGTGACACCAGCAGACATAATGGAGTTCCTCAAGGCGCTTTGAAATGCAGGTTGTTCCCGTTTTCCTTAGCTGATAAAGCTATCAGATGGTTAAAGTCCATCCCTCCAGGATCTCTTACTACATGGGAAGAGACAAGAGCTGCTTTTCTACAGCATTTCTTCACCAAGTCAAGGTCCACATATCTGAGAAGCAGAATTGGAAGCTTTCAGCAACTTGATTCAGAAAGCTTTCATGAGGCTTGGGAGCGTTTCAAGGAGTACACACAGGACTGCCCTCACCATGGCTACACTGATGTGAGTTTGCTGAACATTTTCTATAATGGAGTTCATGAAGAGAGTCAAGATGCCATGGACACAGCAAGTAATGGTGATTTCATGACCAAGACTGTTGAAGAAGCTTACACCTTGTTGAACAACCTGTCATCCAGCAAAGCAAACCGCAAGTCAAGGTTTGATACCAGCCAGAAGGGTGTTGGTTATGAATCCAAGAAGATAGATGAGTTGAATGCCAAGATTGAGATGCTTCTCAAGAGAGATCAGAAATCTGTGAAATTTGTGGAGGAGCAAGGCTATCGTTCCTCACAAGAAGCTGTTGGTGATGATTCAAGTGATATGCAAGCTGATGTGAACTACATTGGTGGTCAAGGAAACTACAACAGAGGCTACAATCAGAACCTTGGGTGGAATCAAAATCAGCAAAATAATCTGTCTTACCGGAGCAACAATGTGGAGAATCCACAACATCAGTCCTACCCTCAGGCAGGAAACAGGCAGAACCAGAATCAGAACCAGAGTGTGTTCAACCAAGGATTTCAGAACAGAAATCAATATCAGGGGAACAACTCGGGCAACTCAGGATTTCAGCAAAGGCAGCAGTACAACAACTATCAGAATCAAGGAAATGCCTCTTCGTCACAGCCTTCTCAGGATAACGAAATTAAGAAGATGCTGCAAATGGTGCTAGAAGGTCAGAAGAATAGCACTGCAGAGATAAACACCAAGGTGGATAACATGTATGGAGAGCTTAATGGGAAGTTCGAAGCTTTGAACACCCATTTGAAAGTTTTGGAAAAGCAAGTTGCTCAAACCGCCTCCAGCAGCAGAACAGCACCTGGATTTCTACCAGGGAAGTCAGAGACGAATCCAAAGGAGTTTGTGAATGCTATAACACTTAGGAGTGGAAAAACGATTGAGGAATCGAAAGAGAAAGAGATCGACCGATCTCAAGAACAGATCGACCGATCCAAGGGGAAGGAGATCGACCGATCCGGTCCATCTGGATCGACCGATCCCGTGTCGACGAAACCAAATTCCTCCGAACCTGAAGAGGTGTATGTGGCGCCTCCTGCTTATGTTCCTAAGGCTCCATACCCATCCAGACCAAGGCAGAAGATCAAAGAACGTGAGTACGAGAAGCTAAAGAACCTTGTTGGGGAGTTACATGTGAGATTGCCATTTGTTGAAGCGGTGAAGATGGTACCTTCTCTTAAAAGGTACATGAAGGAGATTCTTACCGATAAGATGAGCCTAGAGCGGGGTGTGTTGATGCTCAATGAGGAGTGTAGCGCAGTTCTACAAAATGTCATGCCTAAAAAGCGTGAAGATCCCGGAGCATTTGTTCTACCATGCCGCATTGGATCACTTACTTTTGAGAAGAGTCTCTGCGATCTGGGTTCAGGAGTGAGCCTAATGCCTTTCTCTGTCTCTGAGAGGCTAGGCATGACGAACTACAAACCTACAAGGATCTCCTTGGTCCTTGCTGACCGATCAGTGCGAAGACCAGTCGGTGTACTAGAGAACATCCCTGTTGGTGTTGGAAAGGGATACGTGCTTACCGATTTTGTAGTTCTGGAGCTGGAAGAGGAACCTAAAGATCCTCTCATTTTGGGCAGACCATTTTTAGCTACTGCTGGAGCCATGATTGATGTACAGAATGGGCATATAGACTTACGTCTAGGAGACATGGCGATGAGATACAATGTGGAGAAGGTGCTGAAAAATCCGACTATTGATGGACAGACTTTCTGGGTTGATACATTGACTGAACTGGTGGAGGAAATGGATGAAGAGTTGCACACTGATGATCCTCTACAAGTCGCATTGACCCAAAGAGAGAGTGAGTTCGGGTTCATGAACCAAGAAGTGGTTGGATTTTCTGAGATTTTAGATTCAGCCCCACCGATTGAGAAGCATGTCGCCTATGTCAGCCTTGAAGACTCAGGCACCGATAAAACCGTCAAACCGTCATCCTCCCAACCAGATTGGAGTGAGGAGAATGCTCCAAAGGTGGAACTTAAAGCCCTCCCAGCTGGGCTGAGGTATGCATTCTTGGGACCGAATTCCACATATCCTGTTATTATTTGTGCTAACCTGAATAATGTGGAGACCGCTTTGCTTCTTTCAAAATTGCGAAAGTATAGAAAAGCATTGGGGTACTCTTTGGATGATATTACAGGTATTTCTCCAGATCTTTGCATGCACAAGATTCACTTGGAGGATGAGTCAAAGACGTCCATAGAGCACCAGCGAAGACTGAATCCCAAACTGATGGAAGTTGTGAAAAAGGAGATTCTAAAGCTGTTGAGTGCAGGGGTGATCTACCCAATTTCAGACAGCACTTGGGTGAGCCCGGTTCATGTGGTTCCTAAGAAGGGTGGCATCACTGTCATCACAAATGAGAAAGCTGAGCTGATTCCTACCAGAACAGTCACAGGGCATAGGATGTGCATTGACTACAGGAAGCTAAACTCAGCCACAAGGAAGGACCACTTCCCACTTCCTTTCATTGACCAGATGCTGGAAAGACTAGCCAACCACCCCTACTACTGTTTTCTCGATGGCTACTCCGGGTTCTTTCAGATACCCATTCATCCAGACGACCAAGAGAAGACAACATTCACCTGCCCATACGGTACTTTTGCCTACAGGAGAATGCCTTTCGGATTGTGCAATGCTCCTGCCACTTTCCAGAGATGCATGATGTCGATCTTTACTGATCTTATTGAGGACATTATGGAGGTTTTTATGGACGATTTCTCAGTCTACGGTTCTTCATTTAGCGACTGCCTTGCTAATCTGTGCAAGGTGCTGGAAAGATGTGAGGAGAAGAACTTGGTGTTAAATTGGGAGAAGTGTCATTTCATGGTGAAAGATGGCATTGTTTTGGGTCACAGGATATCAGAGCAGGGTATCGAGGTTGACAAAGCAAAGATTGAAGTTATGACCAGCCTACAGCCTCCCAGGACAGTGAGGGATATTCGGAGTTTTCTGGGACATGCCGGTTTCTACAGGAGGTTTATCAAAGACTTCTCTATGATAGCGAGGCCACTCACCCGTCTGCTGTGCAAAGAAGCGAAGTTTGTTTTTGATGCTGACTGCCTCGCTGCGTTTCAGATTCTCAAGAAGTCTCTAGTCAGTGCTCCCATTGTGCAGCCACCAGATTGGGACTTGCCATTTGAAATAATGTGTGACGCAAGTGATTACGCGATTGGAGCTGTTTTGGGGCAGAGAAAAGACAAGAAACTCCATGTGATCTATTATGCCAGCCGAACGCTTGATGATGCTCAAATCAAGTATGCTACCACTGAGAAGGAGTTGCTGGCAGTAGTTTATGCTTTCGAGAAGTTCAGGTCCTATTTGGTGGGCTCGAAAGTAATTGTGCACACAGATCATGCAGCCTTGAAGTACCTGATGACGAAAAAAGATGCTAAACCGAGACTCTTAAGGTGGATCTTACTCCTACAGGAGTTTGATATTGAGATCAGAGACAAGAGAGGAGCAGAAAATGGAGTGGCAGATCATCTTTCCCGAATGAGAGTGGAAGCTGAAACACCACTGGATGATACATTACCCGAGGAGAATGTCTATGTGATCACCTTGCTGGAGGATGAGTATTTGGATCAGGCTGATTGCTGTGCCATGAGACAAATTCAGGATGATCTCCCATGGTTTGCAGACTTTGCAAACTACCTATGTGCTGGAATTGAACCACCGAACCTGAAGGGATATGAGAGGAAGAAGTTCATGAGAGATGTGAACCACTATTACTGGGATGATCCCTTCCTCTACAAGAGATGCTCAGATGGTTTATTCAGGAGATGCGTTCTGGAGAATGAGATGCAAGGGATTCTTTTCCACTGCCACAGCTCAGAATACGCAGGCCATTTTGCAACATTCAAGACGGTTTCTAAGGTCCTGCAGGCTGGTTACTGGTGGCCTACACTTTTCAGAGACGCCCATGAGTTTGTCTCAAAGTGTGATGCATGTCAGCGGAAGGGTAACATCAGTAAGAGAAATGAGATGCCCCAAAATTTCATCCTTGAAGTTGAAGTTTTTGATGTATGGGGAATTGATTTTATGGGCCCTTTCCCATCTTCTTATGGAAATGAGTACATCTTGGTTGCGGTTGATTATGTCTCCAAGTGGGTGGAAGCAGTAGCCAGCAAGACAAATGACTCTAGTGTTGTCAAGAAAATGTTCAAGACAGTCATTTTTCCAAGATTCGGAATCCCGAGAGTGGTTATTAGTGATGGAGGCTCTCACTTCATCAACAAGACGTTCGATAAACTGCTGAAGAAACATGGAGTAAAGCATAAGGTAGCTACACCTTATCATCCTCAGACAAGTGGGCAGGTTGAAATATCGAACCGAGAAATCAAGGGAATTTTGGAGAAGGCTGTAGGCAAAACAAGGAAAGACTGGGCTGTGAAGCTTGATGACGCCTTATGGGCGTATAGAACCGCCTACAAGACTCCCTTGGGCACCACTCCTTTTAATCTGGTCTATGGAAAGTCTTGTCACCTACCTGTGGAATTGGAGTACAGTGGTTTTTGGGCAACGAAGTTGATGAACTTCGACATTAAAACCGCAGCAGAAAGGAGGATGGTTCAGTTGAACGAGCTGGACGAGATTCGGTTGAACGCCTATGAGAACACCAAAATCTACAAGGAAAGAACTAAGGCATGGCATGACAGAAAGATAATCCCGAGAGACTTCGCTGCTGGAGACAAAGTCCTTCTGTTCAACTCTAGACTCAAGCTATTTCCTGGAAAGCTTAAGTCTCGTTGGTCCGGACCTTTCACCATCACAGAGGTTAGACCTTATGGAGCTGTTGTCTTGGAAGACAATGGGAGGAAATTCACCGTCAATGGGCAGAGGCTAAAACCTTACTTCACAGATGCAAAACCCGAAGAAGGAACCAACATTCCTTTATCGGAACCCGATCTCGCCTAAGGACAACAAAATAGTCAGGCTCGCGACTTTAAACAAGCGCTGAGTGGGAGGCAACCCACATGGTTTGATTTTCTTTCTCTTTTGTGATTATATTTTCTTGTGTGAATTGATTTTTGGTTGTGTTTTTAGATGATTTTCAGGCATGTATCACGATCAGGCAGAGATCGATCGATCCTAAAGAAACAGAACGGGCGATCCATGTAAGAGATCGGTCGATCCGACACGTATGGATCGGTCGATCTAAGGCGCTCACGACACCGCTGCTGGACCTGAGGCAGCGGAGGACTCTGACGATGATGGAGCCTTGGAGAGGCGCTCCAAGAGGCGCACTGACCGCAACGCCTGATCGGTAATCTCTCTTGGAATTATTTTCACACCGAGACGGTGTGAAGTAAGTCTGGGGGAGGATGCTACTTATGTACCATATTGCTTTTATTTCTCTTATTTTCTTAGTTTATCGGATTTGATTGTTTTTTAAAAAAAAAAAAAAAAAAAAAAAAAAAAACTCTCTACGTATTTTCTCAGACCCTGTGATGATTATTAGACTATTTCCTTGTGTGTTGTGCATTACATTTCATATTGACCATTTTTCAGGACTGTTAGCGCAGACAAACCGAGGAACCACTTGACCAAGCAACCTCTCTTTAAATCTTTTATCAAGTCTCGGTGAATTGTAATCGACTCAAATATTTTTGACCATTAATGAATTTAATTTCTTTTGACCAGGAATCAACATCAGGAAACGGTACACCATATACACATTCAGGATTATCTTTACCACATTTTACCACTCTTTAATAATCCTGAATGGCCAGACTCATCAATAGTTTGGTACCTCACCTACACCTTACCCTTTTATTTCATCTCCATGCATTCTTACACAATGATCATATGTGCATACATGTGCAAAAACAATGGAGAGATTAGGGTAGACATGGTTCATCCGACTGCTTAGGTAGGATCGGAACATTTAGGTGGTTAGACACGGACCTGTGTGTCTAGAGGTGTAAATAGAAAAATTGGGTGTTGTAAGTGTGTGATTGCATCGCAGTGTATATATTCGATTTCGGTTTGTATAAGTTTTTCTTCAAAAAAAAAAAAAAAAAAAAAAAAAAAAAAAAAAAAATAAAAAAAATAAAAATAAAAAAAAAAAAAAAAAAAAAAAAAAAAAAAAAAAGAGTTCATGTTTATATCTCATTCAGTAGATTTGATTTAGACATTTTATTTTTATTTTGTGTACCAGAGATGATGCCTTGTTTAAATTTGGGGTTAGAGTTTGAGATTTGTTGGGTTTTGATCATTTGAGACTTGAGCAGTTCGAAAACATGGTTATCAATATACTCGGTCTCTCCAGCGATTTTGCATAATGTTTTGCATTTTTTTTTTTTTATATCGCTGATACCCACAAACACTTGAGCCTCACCTAATTAAACACTAAAACAGCCTCCCAAACACCGAGCCCGTTAAACCTGATGGAGATATCTTTGGTGGAAAGGTCACGCACTTTTTAATGAATGTAAAGAGTTGATTACTTGAAACTGAGACTTGCAGGTCTGAAATATGGAAAGGTTTGCGCGGTCTTGGTGGGGATTTGGAATGAATGCCTTGACAGTCTCTGATTTAAGTGGTTAGCGAAATCACAAGGTAAGGTTTACTGAGGGTTAGTGAGCTCCCAAATTTTAATCCTCTTTACTTGAGGACAAGCAAAGATTCAAGTCTGGGGGAGTTGATATTCCGTGTTTTTAACGGTTTTAAACTCGTTTTGGAGCAAATAAATGGTCGGTTTTAATTAATGTTTTGGTCTATTTGATGCGTTTTGGTGTTCTTAAGTGTAATATGCAGGTTACTAGATAGCTTGAAAGAAAAGAACGCATTCGGGATTTATTCAGAAGCAAGATGGACCGAACGAGAAGTATTGATCGCACAGAGCCACAGATCGACCGATCCGGACAACGTGGATCGACCGATCCCACGCCTTCATGCCCTAGATCGACCGATCCGGTCCATGTGGATCGACCGATCTCAGGCGCTACGGGCTCCACACGCACAAACGAGCTTTTCACTCCTTTTTACCCACTCCCCTCAATAATTCAGAGAAGAACTCGACCTTGGAGACTCAGAAAAGACCAGGGGGCGACCAAGGAGGAGATTTACAAGTTCTAGAGAGAGATTTGAGTGTTTTGTACTTGTTTTGGTGTGATTTGTGAAGATTTGTAAAGGAGTTCATCTCAAAACCATTTGGAGAAGATCTTCTGAACCTTTACTCTGTTTTAATACAATCTTATCATGTTTTCTTCATCAAAATCGTTTTGTTCTTGCTTAGTTATGTGTGAGTAGTCATCTAGTTGGGTTTAGGGGTTCTCATAAGGGATTTCTTGATGTTTTGATCCATAAAACGTGTGTAGACTAAGGGATTACGTTTTGGTTCTTCATCTAATGGATTTCTTACTGCTTGAACTGAATTGATCACTTAGTTCATGATATTAGATTGTTTGATGCACCGAAAGTGATTGTTTGAACTTCCGAAAATACTTTAGATGAGCAAAGTGTCCTTAACCCTCGGAAGTTGATGTTATTGCGCTTTGTGAACATATTGAACCTGTTCTTAATGCTTGTTTAGAAATTGAAACTCAGCGGAAGTTAGTGTGGAGATTTCTATAACATAGAGAATTAGCGCTACGGAAGTAGGTTAATTCTAATATCGTGTTTGAGTTCTAGACGGTTCTTAATATATCCCTGTGTCTTCCATTAATTGTATCTTGATTAAAAAGAAATCCCTGAGAATTCCCAATGCCCAACGTTTGTTTTAAAATAGTTTTTCAAATCGTTTAAATCATCTTTTTACAACTTGTTTATGCTTTGTGACACTAGAGAAAATTAAATAAAAACCAACAAAAATATATCTTGTTTCGCTGTAGCTATTAACTTGTCTGCAACTCTACGTGTGATCATCGGTCCCTGTGGATTCGATCCCGTATTACTACTGCGTACTTTACTGTGCACTTGCAGTTAGATAATCGGGTTAAAACTCGAGACATCAGGCATGTCGGGAGAAATGGGTGAAGTAACACTAATGGGTTGTTAACAAGTAGACAGCCAATAACGTGAGACCAAAAACCCTAATCAAATCCTAATTATCGTAATGAGTTATCTAGTTATACTTTCTAATCATTAACAAAATATTTTCTTCGTTGTCGCTAGCTCATAGGAGTCATAGCTACATAAACACTTAGTTAGGTCCACGCCTACGATATAAGAAGTCCATCAAGTTGGTCCTTTGAGCATATTATATATAACTACCTATTTTTGTTTTGTGTTTACATCAGTTATGAGGAAAAAATTGAAATGTCTTATTTTCATCTTCTCTATGAGTCAAAATATTGAACTGACCCACATGGGATTGTGACAACAATTAAATATTAATACTAGTTAGTCTAGATTCTAAACTTTGGGAAAACATCAGAAATTTACTAACAATAATTCAGGAAATAAATAGTATAAATTTGCTTTTTAGTAATATATATATATATATATATATATATATATTGTAAGAACTAATGTGTATATAGTTGAATTCTATAACTTATGTATTTCATATTACATAGTTATCTAATTGATGAAACAAACAAAGAAAAAAACGAGCATGGTTCAATCAAATACATTTTCCCGAATACTTGATGTGATTTTAATTTATATTGTAGGCTTGATATTAATTTGCTAATATATTTATTTTTCACAATGAGAGTATTTATTACGGCAAAGTTACTAGATTATCCTATATAGGAAGCGATGAGTATGACTGAAACGTCTTTTTAGCGATAATCTTTTGGCGAGAAAATTTTTTTACTCTCAGTTTCACTTTTATATGCCAATCAGGTGAAACTAATCTTTCGCTAGTCACTGTTTGAAAGAAGTAAAATGGTTTATTTCTTCTCTCTTGATTTGTGGAGAGTAAATATATGTTGCGCTGATTTTATTGTTTTCTTTTCTTTATTATATTATATTTACTCTAATACTTTTACTCTCATTCTCTCTATAATAATTACTCTAGGTTGCGATTTTACTTACCAACCACATTCGATAATTACACATTGTGGATATTATGTATATATGTTTTCTTTCAGTAACAAAAAAAACATTGTTGAACGTTGACTCTAAAGCATAAAAAGTTGTACTGTCACTCTATGTCAGAGAGATTCTCTTATTGGTGAGCTGTTTTCTTGGGATTCCTAAGACTTAGACAAATTATGTCACATAAGATTCCATACAAAGATATGTAATTGGTTACGTATAATTAGGAATTATTTTATCTTTAATTAAACAATTAGCAATCTAAGTAAGTCTTTAACTAATTAAGCTTAGCAGAAAAGATATCCGATCATAGGTCGAGTCTCTCTGACGCCATCTTCCCACCCAAGTTTTGCGTCGTAGAATATTCCATTTCTTTCTTATGGTTTCGAAAAATAAAATAAAAGGATCCCTTCTTCGTTGCAAATAGATTCCATGCGATGAACTTAGCTTATCTAGAGATTCACTTGTTTGAGAAAACCCGTGTTTCAGTTATAATAGAAACAAAGACTGCCAAAAGAAACTAAAACTAAAATTGATGTTCAATCCATCAAATCCGAAACGATCCTGTATGAACTGGATAAAAGAAGAAGAAAAATTACAAAAATAATACTAGATTTATTGAGTCAAATGTATCTATTTTTATATCTGCCTATATGAATCTCAGATCAGAACAGACTAAAATATAAAACATATAACTCAAAATAGATTATTAAAAATAAATGAAATATTTGTTTGATTATTAACAACATTCAACCCCAAACTGAAACGTATCATATGCTAGATATGTTTTCACTTTGATTTGAACTACCTTATATCCAAAACATTAAAAATACCGAAATGTTGACTGAGATATTTTAATTCGAAATATAAGGGAAATAATACTTATATCATGACATTTCATTTCATTTCGAGATAACATCTAGACACATGTCAAGTATTTATAATATACACGCGTAGAAATAATTGAATAGAACCATATATGATCGATTCCATTAACTGTTTTCTTTGATAATGGATCTCTCTTTACAAAGATGCGTTGAGTACAATACATAGAAGGAAAAAAAACTTGATTAACATGTCATTAAAAAGAGTCTTATGTACTTATAGGCTTATAGCTCTATCATCATGCTCCAGATCTCAATTGTTTCCATTCCACTAAACGCTGCAAGAAATTCATAACCTGAAAATAATTAAGAAAAATATACATTACTCAGCCTATCATGTATACACAATATACAGGATAATTTAAGGAACTTTTGATACGAACTTAATCATTTAAAATGAAAAATGATAAACATGTTCACCTCATCAGGCTCTTGCAGAGAATATAATGCGTTAGTCTCCTTTGGGATTTTGGATACAAGAATGCCAAGACCTTGTCTTCTTTCTCTCAGTATCTATAACATCCGTTAAATGAAATTTACTTAGATCATTGAACAATAACTATTTAATTTTAAGTCTTTCAGTAATTACGAGATTATATATACCTTAAATGCATCTTCGTCTGTGCGATCATCGCCGATATAAAGGGGGAAAACGTCGGTACAATTGGCGTATCCTACAAAAGGCAACACTATTTTAATTAATACTGCTATTGATCTCAACATTAATCATGTTACTCATTACTAATTAGTCGATGAAGAAGTTACCAAGGGACTCTAATAAAAACTCGACTGCTTTGCCTTTATCCCATTTAATGATAGGACGAATTTCCAAAACCTGAACGACATACCAAAACACAAACTCGCTAATTAAGGAAAAAAACTCTTGTCACCTTAAATATAGAAACCACTTTACTAATAGTATCTTACTTTTCTTCCTTGAGTAAGTCGGAGCTCAGGGTAGTCCTTCATGACTGATCGAACTTGATTAGCCAAATCACTCCAGTTCTGTCAATATAAATAAATAAATTGATTGTTTAATTTTATTTCTTATTACACTAATAACTAATTATTGAAAGAAAGAACATTATCGTACTTTCTCATCGACGCGTCGGAAATGAACAGAGACACAAAATTTATTGTTCTCTATGTTGGCTCCGGGAGTAAAATTTGTTTTATCCACTAATTTTTGATAGACCTGAACAAAGACATATTAAATAGTGTAAGTAACAATGAAGTAGTTTTTCTTCTTCTATTGTTCAGCTATACGAGAAATCTTGAAGGAGAATGTGACCTCGTCGATCATGGGGAGGAACTCTGTAGCTGGTTGGCAAAGAAGAGATTTATCCTGTTGTTTTTGCAATAACGAATGAGAATGAAAAGGAAAAAGTTTTTAATAATCCTTCTTAGAAAAGTTATTAATGATATATTAGTAACTTACATCCTTATACTTGGACCCTTGCTCTGGTCCTTTGATGTCCATTCCATGACTTCCAGCATAGTACAACTCAGTCAGTTTCACAAAATTATAAACCTGAAAATTGTCAGAATTACTATAATTAGCTTCAATAGGTGATCACTACTAATTAAATTATGCTAATTTGATATTTTTATTATTATACATTTATACCTTTTCTCTGCATCTTCCACTAACTATGGCAGTAGGAAAACATTTTGCTAGTTTTCTCACTGTTCTTCTCATCTATACATAAAAGCAAAATTAGAATGCAAAACATTTTTTATAATTAGTAGATTTATTTTTATTATATATAAATAGGTTTTAGAAATGAACCTCCTTAGACATGAAAGCTCGGTCTGGATCATCCACAATGGGAGATAAAGTGCCATCATAATCCAAGAACATAACGATTTTTTTTCCTTCGGAAACATTAAGAATCTCGTCGAACATATCTAAAGCTGATGGATGTTCTGTCTGCGAAAGTTATACAAACCTCGTTTATTATAAGAGAATAAATATAACATAGATAAGTAGACGTTATAGCTTGATCTTAATGATGTACTTACGAGCCAAGAGCTTTGTTTCATCGAAGATTTGAGGTGAGTAGGTGAACAAGCTCTCATGGAATCAACCCATGAATTTATTAATCCTCCTCCATTGTTGATGATAAGATCTTGAAGAACTTTCGTCTTCACCGTTAATGTTGCATCCGTTTTTGATTTGTCTCCTGTTTCAATTTTCTCCGGTTTTGTGTTTTCTTCGATGAATCTTACTGAAAATAACAGAAAAACAGATGAGGACAGGTAAAACATATCAGCATGTGTTTATGTATTAAACTAACAAACTCAAAAATTTACCCATTTATTGTTTGCAAATATAAGTCGAAAGAGATAGAAAAAGAGATTTGAGTTGTAAGAAAACAGAGTGAGAATGTGTGTATGGGCTTGAGAGAGACACAATCTGAAGTATGGTATGGTCTGAATTTATAGTTGCAAATTATTGTAGGAAAAAAAAACAAGAAACTTTATGTTTTGGGCAACATTGTAAGAGCATGATTAATCCGGACTATTAATTTAAGATTTATAATTCATGATTTGAGATTTTTTTTAATATTTTTCGGGTAAGAGCCGGTTTTTATATCTATTATTTAAAAGACGGTTCTTAGCTTTTCTTAGTTAAAAGTTAAGAAACGGTTCTTAGAGCATCTCCAAAAGAAATTCTATAACTTCAAATATAGAGTTCTTGCCATCCAAAAAGAAAATTCAAAACTTCAAATTTAGAGTTTTTAGAAGTGAAACTTCGTATTTGGAGTTTCGCAACTCAAAACTTCAAATTTGAAGTTTCTTCTTTTTATTTGCATTTTGGTCCTTATAATTAATTTCACATCACATTTATGATTCATAAGTACTTTTCGTTTATCGTTTTAATTCTTAAAAAAAAATTATATCTCAAAAATATTTTAATTTTTTATAAATTCATTTTTTACACACAAAATTAAAGAAAAATGTTAAAATAAAATTTATACTATTTTAAAACTAGAATTCGACAACAAGAATATTATAAAAGAAAATTAATAAAAAAAGTTTTAAAAATATACCCGAAAACATATTATTACACAAATTTTGATATTGCAACAATATTAATATTCTGTTAAATTTGTTCTGGAACCTTCAAAATCTCCAAAATAGTATCCAAAAAAATCTCCAAAATAGTAACCAAAAATGGAGCATTACGAAAATTATTTTATGGAGTAATGTGGTATTTTACTTGTAGTTTAATATTTAATTATGTATTTATATTTATAATTTTATATTTTAGTATAATATTTTATTAATTAATAATATTGATGTAGTATTTTTTATATAGGTATTAGTTATTTATGAAAGTTTTATGGATTTATATTATTTATAATAATTTAAAGACCATAGTGTAAAATATAAATTATTTTGAAGTGTGTTTGAAGTTTTGTTTTTGGAAAAGACCACCTTGAAACTTTAAATATAAAGTTTTGCAAACTTCAAAATAGAAAGTTTTTTTTGAAAATGCTCTTAGCCAAAGCTAAAAACGGTTCTTACCCGAAAATAGGAGCTCCGCTCTGAGAGCTTGAACCCGGGTTAATCATAGCGGCTAAAAAAGATATTGCAGTGTGTGTGAACGATGGAACCCATTTCAGATGCGTCCTACTATATGGTTAATGGGGCCTACAAAGCGGCTTTCCCGCTCTCACCGATCTTTAAGTTAATTTTAGCGTTGTAGCGTTCCCAGCAACCTCTCAAAAAAAAGCGTTCCCAGCAACCGCCACGTGGTCCCCTCGCATTAACAAGAACACCACCCATATGCTTGTTTCTTCTGCCCTCTTGGTTGGTGCTCCTAATTTGTTTTTACCAATAATCAGAACCAAATCAATTTTATACTAATCAAATGTACTATGAAGAACGTATATATAATCTCTCTTTTGTCACATAGAGTTTTTTCTAAAACATATTAACTTGATGTTATAAGAAACCAAACTATTTGGCAATTATAATCATGTATTAAATTATCAAAGGTCTATTTTCAATGAGGTGAGTTGGGGACTAAATAGCGAAAAATTATTCTCGCAACCACTATTTCAGATAGTTCGATTTACATTTGATTGGAACCTATAAATTATCACATTTCATATTTTTGATAAATGAAAAGAAATTCAAATGTCTATTTATAACATTAGCTACATTTTGATATTAGCTACTTGTGGCTGGTCCAGAGAACATAAATCACCATCACCCTCCCTAAGCCACCCCCCCCCCCCCCCGGAACTACTTCTAAAGTGAAAGGGATAACCATTTTTTTTTTTTTTCGTTTTTTTAACCATAGTTTTCTTTACTTCACAATACTTACTGACATTAATTAACTTGAACAAACTTAATAAATGGAATGATTTCCTCGTCGGAAAATTACTTCTATCTTGGACAAACGTAATCATTGTAACAAATTCAATAACCAAGAAGTAGATATATCTCTATATATTTATTACATGCTATGTAAAATATAAATAGTAATTATATATATCTTTCTGAATGAAAAAAATTATATAAAACTTATTTATGTGGGTGTTAATTTGCATGAAGGTATAGTAATATATGCGTCGAATTGCATGGCATTTAGTCAAAACTGAAAGCAAAGTCCTACCCGACACCTCACGTGTAAAATCGAGAGTCTCTACCAAACAGGTGTATCTACGAGGCATAATAGTATCATATGCAAATAATTGGGCCAGTTACGTTAATCCCTCTTCGTCTCAGATGGCTAACTTAAGCAATCTGATTAGGCTAATTACGCTAGTTACGGTTGACCAAAGTTTGATACAAATTTTGTGGAAAGATCATAAATTCATAGATACTCGAAAGGGTTCTGATGAGATAACGAACTAGAACAATCTAAGGAAAACTAACGAACGATATGTAATAAATAAATTTCAACGATTGCAATCATTCTCAAATATAATGGATCCCTTTTTCAATAAGTTAGCACTCCAAGAAAACCAAGCATATAAGTCGTACGCATGGGACATTTTATATTCATTGACCATATATCACATGACATTTTTGGATGCGACAAGCTCTTATTGTAAACCACCAAACGAGTAAATTCGAGGACTGGGTACTTTATGGAAACGCATAGTATAATTGTAACCCTGTATAAAATCCTAATTTCAGAAATGTTACCATTTCTTAGTGGTCAAAATTCAAAAAGAAATAGAGAAGAAAAAAACAAAAATATTTGTCCATTAAGTCAATGGCTTTGCCTAAACTGCTAACGCAACCAACTTCTTCAAACTTCTCGGCAAACCTCGACAGAATCCTGCCAAGTCATTAGTAAACCTGTTTTTCGGTTAACAACACGAAAGGCCTCTTGTTTTTTTTCTATTTTATTTAAATTGCATTCTTCTTTCTTTTCTACGTAGATTTACTTGGAAATACAATGGAAGTACGTGTGATAGTATTGATATAAATTTTATCTATACCATCATTTATGAAGTAAA
Source organism: Brassica napus (assembly GCF_020379485.1). Taxonomy (NCBI): domain Eukaryota; kingdom Viridiplantae; phylum Streptophyta; class Magnoliopsida; order Brassicales; family Brassicaceae; genus Brassica; species Brassica napus. Next base: position 54,523,924 of record NC_063450.1, on the reverse strand, counting down.
TTTTAGCAACGGAACTCTCACGTTAAAAGTTATACTGACTAATATCATTTATGTCCTTAATAAATAAAATATATAAAAAACTAAAAATAAAAACAAAATTTAATTTATTTGATTGAATAATTTGAATAAAATTAATATAGTAAGAATTATCCAGAATTTAAAAAGACAATTTCTATATATATATTGTGTTGTTATCTGAAATAGTCTTTTTACAAAAAAACATAAAATATATAACTAAATATTAATCAAATAAAGTTTTTATTTTATTTAATTCAAAAGAGAATATTGAGTGATTTTTAAATTTTATTTTTATATAATGAATATAGTGTATAAAAAAAATTTCAAAAAAATAATTAATATGTATAAAAATAATAGTTTATCATTATAGTCTTCTAATTAATAATAAAAATATTAATAAGTAATTATAATATGTTTAGGTCCGCGTCCGCGAGCCAAACACCTAGTAGATATAATAACGAAATTTAAGACAAGCAAATAAATTGAAGACAAATCAATTAATACCTTTTAATTCTGATTCTTTTATAGAATTGTCCACCCCTCAATTATATGAATGAATCTACAATAAACAATGTAATTAGTATATGATTTGGAGAATATCATAGTCACATAGCTAGTATATGCTACAACTAAAGTTGGATTTTGGGTTCTGATGTTAGTGTAGTAATTTAATTATAGGCCGATCGAAATGCCCCCAATCATTGAGAACTTTCCAAGATTTTTTATAAAAAAAATATAAAGCACAAGCTATTACCCTACAAGTTTAAAATTATAGAAGAGATGATTGGTTTGCTAATGTTCAGTATATTATAGGAATGATTATGTACATATATACGCCCATAATTACGAACGCATATAACCTATTTCTCATGTCCCATTTTGATTTCTACAATCTCGAGTTCTCGATAAAAATATGCACTAGTTTATAATCTATTTAATATGTATGTATGCAAAAAAAACTGAACAAATGCAAACAAAATGTTGTTTTAGGTTTATTGAACGCTTTTACGAATGTTGGGGTTAAATGTTTTACCAAAAAAAAAAAAATGTTGGGTTAAATATGTAGTGGAGAAAATTCATCTTTAAAGAGAAAAAAAGAAGCACGTTCTTAGTTGAAAATCATTGATATCTGTGATTTATATGTGTTAAAAGGAGAATGTCACGCTTTATAATCTCCAAGAGTCGCCAATCTACAATTTGGTGGCCTCTTTATATCTCCATATCCTTCAACCTTTAACTGACCTACACTTTTTCGATAATCAAAGCTATAAATGAGATTGATATGATCTTCCTTTCAAAGTATCTGAAATGCATATATATATATATATATAATCATCGCAGCTTGTTTTCATGCGATGTGAAATTCAAATAAACTGTTAATTATGAAAAAAAAACAGTAAAGAAAACAACCCGGTACGTAATAGATGTGATCTACAGTTCACTTAGCTGTCGACGATTCCTTTAAAGTAATGACAACTCGATTCCGTTCAGCGATTTGTTTACCACCAACAGGAGTCTCAAAACCAATCTTCCCGTGGGTGATTTGGTCGATCTGGAAAGATCGTAACCTCCTGGTCTTTGAAAACAAAAGCCTAACTCCTGCAGAGATAGCGTCAAAAAGTTTAAACTTAGCGAGGGAATGGAGTAACGCTCAGGATTTACTACCATCAGGTCAGAACACCAAGATGGGACAACAAGAAACCTCAGTAAGGAACTTACCTCCGTCGGATCCCGAGATCGTTGTATGTAAATCAGACGCGGCATGGGATGCAGAACGACATAGAGCAGGACTGGCATGGGTTTTAAGAGGGAGACAGGAGTCGGCAGTGGATCAGGGCTCGACGATTCAGCACTTTCTCAACTCACCACTGATCGCCGAAGCTCTAGCCGTGAGGGAAGGTATATTCAAGGCAGCTAGTCAAGGGAACTCTAGTCTCTGGGTGTACTCCGACAATCGAACGCTCATTCGAGCAATCAACAACAAGAATCAGAGGAAGGAACTGGTGGGGATCATTGAAGACATTCATGATCTCTCTTCTGATTTTGTTTCAATCGCATTTTTTCATATTGGTAGAGAAGATAACGATGAGGCTGATGCCTTAGCAAAATCTGCTTTTTGGACCTCTAGTTTGTAATGGACCCTCTATTGGGCTACTTTGCCTTTGGGCTTTTAAGTTTTAATGAAGTTTTATGTGACAAAAAAAAAAACGTAATAGATGTGATCTCCACTCGTATCAAGTTACTGTCTCGGTGTGTATTCTAAAATCGTTAAACGCGTATATTGAATTCGATGTAATCATTAAAATGCATAGAGTTCACTATTCCACGCGGACCACACGGTGCATGCAGGACCACACGGTGCATGCAGTAGCGATGTCCATCGCGGAATTATTATAATTTTCTTTTAAAAAATGCTTTTCGATAATTATCAACTGTTAAACTATTCTAACAAGAAAGGCAATCTTTTCTAGATCATGTAAATAAAATGAGATCGCTCGACGGATTTCTAGTTGGATCCAGGGTTGGCCGGGCCAAAGCAAGAGCTTTGGGCGCCACAAACAATATATGTTGCACTTTAGTCTAGTGTCTGTAAGCTTTCCTTTTTAGGGCACCAGCATTAGGAGTTCATAAGGCGGGTTCACACGCTTCCCGAAAAAAAAATTATTAAACTATGCTACAGTCACGACTCTGTCTCGCAACGTTCCTTCTGCATGAACCCGGGTCGTTACTGTTCAGCGGCCCCCACGCCACGTGGCGGCCCGCTATTGGTCATTTTTTTTTTTTTTAAAAAAATCAAACGAAAAATGAAAAAAAAATAATAAAAAATTCACATGATGAACCCCAACCGGGGGTTCATTAATGCGGCTGCTCTTAACATCCAGGTAACAAGTTCGATCCTTACCTCCCTTTTTTTTGTTAATAATAACTTTTATTTATTTATTCAAGAATAACAACAAGTAAAAATACACGGATGATTTGGATTCATGCTCCAACAACCCTAATTCTTTTATTATGTATATAATACAGATGATTTGATTTCTTTTATTTTATTAAAAAATAGTATTTACTTTTTCCATTTTTTTTTCATTCTTTTGGTTTGGTAGAATATTTATGGATAAGGGATATTATAAAACAATTAATTTTAATTGCCAATTGCTCATGTTCCACTTTTCATAGTAACTGATCTTCGTCAGAATAGCTCTATAGGAATTTCATGTAAGCCTTTTTCTAGTTTTTGTAATTTTGTTAGGGACTTTTTAAATTCACAAAACTAAAATCTATCATAGGGGTTTAACATTTTCCGAAACTTTGTGAAAACATAAAAATTGTAGAGTTGATGTTGGCATATGTTACTATATGTTTTGCTCTATCTATAAATTATACTTTTTGTTCTTTTTGTTTCTTTAGATTTGTAGAAAATGCTACTAAAAATAGCTGTAGAAATCAACCAAGTGAACTGAAAATAGAAAATGAAAACAGAGAAGATGAGCTGCAAATAATGTTTTGATGTTTTTGTATTTATTGGTTTTGTTTAAAATAATCTAAGTTTTAAGGAGTAATATTTACTGATTATAGTTTTATAATTATCATATGGTAAATTTAGTTAGGATAAAAGAGCAACATTTTTATAATCAGTTTTAGGTGCCGGAAAAATCCGGACCGGCACTGGTTGGATAAGTTGTGAGACCTGTGACATTTGTAAAGAATTATAATGGATCTTAGTAAGCTTCGCGTTGGAGTTTTCCACTTTCGACGTGTCTTGCATTAAAGATAAACCCTAAGCCTTCCCATTTTTGTTTTATAATTAAATATATAAGAAAACAAAACTCTTTATCTAAATTGGTTACATAAAGTCAATATTGAAAAAATCGCTAGACAACAATTAGGCGTTTTATAAGAGATTACTGATTAGACTGACGTTTAGACCGATTTTTAAAATGTCTAGACCAATGTTCTTAAAAAATGTTCTAGAAAAATCAATTCGTTTAGGTCTAACTTGCTGTCTACTCGGGCGCCTAGCCGGTTTTTAGAACACTGCATAAGTTGATATATCCTTTAATTTTCTCTTTTCCCTAATCGACTAATCACATGTCCTTCTATTGCATGGTTTTATATTATAGTTTATAAACACATATTTTTAAAGTTTAACGTGTATATATTACTGTATACACGTCTAATATCTCTATAAATCTTTACTACAAACAGTTATATCTATATCTACTCCCAACAAAATAAAAGTATATTATATTATTATTATATAAATCACTTAATGAACTTCTGACTCAAAAAAAATATTGTTTGCAGTTTTGTTTGTTTGTTTATAGACAAACATTATATCAACTCAACTATATCACAAACAAACATTGACGAAGGTATTGATTTGGTTCATAAACCAAATCCAATTTCATAATTAATTATATACTGAATTTTATTCAAAAAAATTTATATTATGCGGCAATCATTATAGTCATACATACCCATTGGCTGATCAATTATATAGTTTATATACACATCCCAAATCGAATTTGGATTTGCGAGGTGCCATAGCTAGCCTGTTAAGTGCCAAATCCAACAGTTTTCGGGTCATAATTGAAGAAAACACTGTATGGTATCATCCATATTTCGGCCCAACAGTCTCTTATAAGATGCTTAAAGGTTTATAATCAATTACTAAAAACATAAGGAATGCATTAAAGAGAAACATATTTCTATTATATAGTTCATCTATTTACAGTAGAAAATAGAGAAATACATTTTGAGATGGTCCAAGAGTGGTGAAAATGTAGGACTAAGGATTTGGCTTATATGAAAAGCCAAATCACACAATTAACCAAACAAAGATTGCACAACCATAAACTGGTATTTACATCACATGTCATAGCCCAACTAAAATTATCTAGATATTCACATTTATACAAATGTGGGAGATTCATTACTCATTTATTCAAATAAAAAAACACATTTTCTTTTTCAGACTTGCAACATTCATTTCATATTATTTATTCGTAATTAGTTTTTCTATACCAAATTGGATACCAATGGTTGATCTTGGCCACACCAGTGAGAATCAAGGGTTAATGTAAGTTAAAATTGAGGCTAAGGACTTTGTCACTCTGGTTCAAAACAGCATGACGTCGTATAGGGATAACTTTCCACTCTTCGTTCGTTGAGAATTCATATGACCACAAGAAGTTATCTTTGATGAAGATTAATGAATCACCACCCAACGAAAATGCAGGACGCTCTCTCTAAACTTTGAACACCATCAGACCACTATCATATCATGCGGCCAGTAAACTTTTATGTGGGTGAGCAGCTAGACTCCAGAATCTATCACCATTGTTGCTGTGGAAAGTGTGAAGTTGTGCTCGACTCTTAGTATCCCACACGCGAAGGGTTTTGTCGTTGGAAGCAGACACAATGATATCATCTTTTGTAGGGTGGAAAACAACAGATGAAACATCATCGGTATGTCCTACCAGTCTCTCCATCACACCAGCAATAACAAACACATGACAACATTATATTACATTCTAGAGTGAAGGGAAACACTTATGAATGCTTACCCCTAGAGTTCCACAAGTGAACTTGGTCCTTAGAACCAGAAACAATAAGATTCTGATTGCGATGGATAGAAGCCCAATTTACTGTGCCGTGACCACCGTGGAAAAACCTTTCAAGTTGAACAGTCAATGGGCCATAAGCAGGACATCCAACATCCAAAACCCTGATAGCATCATCCTCAGCGGCTGTTAACATACCATCTCTTCCAGCTCTAAACAAACCGCCACCTCCAAAAACGAAGGAAGCACACCTGATTGGGCGGTTGCCAACTCTCCAAGCATAAACACAAGTTTGTGTCTCCCAGTTCCACAAGCAGACAGTAGAATCATCACTGGCACTGAGAATCCATGGGGAGGGGGGGGGGGGGGGGGGGGGGGGGGGACTCTTGAACACCACGGTGACGGCACATGTATGTCTCTTTAGACTGAATATGCAAGTCTTGGTTTCATAGTTCCAGCCATAAATCACCTTGTCTTCCCCTGCAACAAGAGACATAAAGACATCATCAACACCCAGATTCAACAGATTTTGTCTACAATATCAGTGTCTTAAACAAAAACAATAACGTTATCACACAAATATTTGTTTTGATCTACAAATTACTACAAATCTAGTGTAAAATCTGAGACACAAACATGATCTAAGGAAATACTAAACCCTAAAACTAGCAAACAAATGACATATTCAACAATATAAGGGGTCAATGAAAACTAAACCCTAGAAACGACATAGATTGAAAGAGATATTACCTCCAGTGACAAAAATTGCCTCTGAACTGTGGAAATCAACTCCAAGAACAGCTCCCTCATGTGCACCTAAACTGTGGATGAGGTTCTCCCGAAGATAATCGAAGATCTTGAACTCGCCACTGGCCAAACCGGCGAGAATCCATGGCCTTGTTGGGTGGAAACTTAGGCTAAGTACTTTGTCACTCTGGGTGCTATAAAGTGGACATCGTTTCCTTTCCAACTGAAATCCCAAAATTTTGAGATGAGAGAAAACGAAGGAGAGAAAATAGGACTCTGTCTATGTCCACTTTAACAGTGTCATCAAGCTCGTAATTAGAAATTTAAATTTGTTTTACAAGTGTGACATATGATACGGAGGCGCAAATAAATTATTTTTCTAGATGAAAAAACTATTTATTGATCAAACAAGCTTTTTAAAAAAAAAATAACTGCTGTACAACGGATACAAATATAAGTGTTTTAATGACTTTTTTCCTATAAAATCATAATAAAAAGGTTAAATCTTTTTCATGCTTCTATTATGGATCAAAAGAAACTCTACACGAATAATACCATGAAAAAGTATCACAGGTTTAAGAACAAAAAATCTCACTTGAGCTTTATAACATACAGTATCTGTTAATTATTACCATGTCACTAAATTTTTCAAAAACCAAATTGTGTACATAAAAAAAAATCTCATTCTCATATGCATCGATTAATAAGTATGATTTCTGAACTCTAGTAAGATGTAAACTTTTTAACTGATCAAAGGAACCCCAACGCAAAAAAAAATCACTAAATTAATACAGAGAAAGTGTTATAACTTATATGTTAAATGATTATTACTATACCGAATTGTATACATAATAGCTATAAAGTAGTTTTATATTAAAATGCATCTAGATCAAAATTCTATAACTAGCTTGATTTACTAAAAAAAATATTAACTTAATAGAATATATATGGATGGTAGTGGTTCACTTTCGTGACTTTAAATTTATTTGTTAAAACTGTAATTGTAGAAGAGAATTGGAAAAAAAATGCTTAATAATAATATATAAGAAAGATAAGATATATAAAATGCAACCAATCAAAAGAAATAGTAGACACAAAAACTAAATATGAGATATAATCTATCTATATTAATAAAACAGGGTTTTCTCTCACCTTAGCCCTCCACCTCATCGTTTTGAATGGGGCATTTTGCGACACCTGTACTCTCATTTTTTAATCATCTCACGTTTTGTCTGAATGGGCCAGATGTAATATATTAGCAAGTTATTGGGCATTTGTTCTACTTTTCATGCGAGTCCATATGTTTATAAAATTCAACCTTTTGGATACTGGAAATACAAAGCAGAGCTCGTCTCCCTTCAGATTACGACACCGCCGACTCCTCTGTAATGGCTGCATTAACGTGATTTTCACCACTCCTCCCACTCACTCCCATTAAATGACATCATCATCTTCCAAGGTAACCGAACAACTTTCGTTCTATCTTCCCAATCATTCTCTTACACAATTAACACCTTCGCTCATCTCCTTCAAATCATATTCTGGTTTTCTGATTTTTATCATGACTTTGAATTTGGAGTTTGGACCAAATCTCTACATCAATAATCTCTACATCAATCAAGGGATTCCCCGTGTAACGTTAATTATTTCAGATTTCGTTTCATTGGATTCAATACTGTTTTAAATTTTCAGGCACAAAGATTTCTCGATTCCAATAGCTAAAGTTTTCAAGAAGAAGACCACAACAGAGCTGGTAAAAGCTTGATTTCTTTGATTTCTGGATCTTGATGATAAACTGATTTGTCATCTATAGATTATCGTAATTGGCTATAGGATCCATTTTACATGATTCAACCCCGAAAACAAACCCGGTTTAAAAAATCAGGCCTGATTAGCTATTGTTTGAACATGTTTCAGGTTTCCGATCGATGCCTAAAGTTTACCGGAGGATTTGTCTTAGGAGACCTTGAGACACAAGATTCACAATCACCTGAGATAACTTACTGGTAAACTAAAAAACCTTCAAGATCTGAAAAGTCTCTGATTTCTATAGGAGATGAAAAGACTTCCAGCAAAGTCCCATGGAAAATAAAACTCTTATCTATTTTTGTTATACAGGCCTGTAAGAGTGTATTAGACAAGTGTTTGGGGGTAAACATTGCTTCGCCAACAACAAACATATGAAGGATGTCTCAGGTGGTGTGTACTGCTCAAATGTAATTGGTAGGACAAGAGAGAGCATGTTGCTAACGAAATGGGAAAGGATGAGAAAAGAGACTTATTTAATTAGATCTTTGTTTTGTTCGGCCGTGGATAAGATTCTCCTGCTTTTGGATTATAGATATTGAGTGCAGGTTTTGAAATTTTGATAGCGAGTCTGGAGCGAAAGGTTTTGTTTCCTTTACTGAGTTCTCTACTTCATCAAAGATATGCATGCAATCACTGTTTTGTCACACTGAGTTCTCACATGTTGACAATTCATGCTGGTTCAGATGATATGTTTCTGTACAGATATACAAAAAGTGTAAAAGAAACTGAGATCAAATGCCTGGAGCAAGGGCTGTACTGGACTTTGAATGTCTCGCAACGACTGATTCAATAAGTGGGTTCACCATTTCCGGCTTCTCATCCTGCAAAATTTACAGAAATGCAATAAGAAGAAGAATAGAGGGTTACTTCATTGGAGAGAGGAGAGACCTGAGGAGCTGCATCAAAATTACCATAAGCTCGTCCAAGCTTGATTGGATCCCATGGATCTTTTTCTCCCCATGCAACTAGAACCGGGCACTGCAAATAGTTAAATGACATGGTCATGGTGAAGTAAAAACTTTAAAGGTTTAGTTTTAACTACGGCTAAGGAGTAAGATCAGAGTAAAGAACCTTGAACTGTGGGAGTAAATCCTCTGGAAGCGGTCCACCATAGTAACAGATGAATTCAAAGAAGACATCAACTGCACCAGGCTCAAGACATGGCCGTATAATTGCCTCAGTTATTGAGAGCTATTATAGTAGCACTAAATTGCAAAAAGTTATTCCTTAAGCTCACTTACAAGATATAAAAATCATGCAACTTACAACAGTCATCAAGTACCTGGCTAAGAATGCTTCTTTAGTCACGTTTATCTTACAAAAGTTGTAACCTCAGAAATCCCATTTAGTCATCAGCTTCCAAATCTTTCTCTGTCCATGATCTAAAATATGCTCTGTTAACTTTCCTGCAACAAGCAAACCATCTCCTCCCAAGTACACATGGACATGCTAAAACGTATACTTTCACGCACAGACGCACCAGACTATCCACATTTTTCCATTCTTTTAAAAAAAAACTACCAATAACTTCAATAGACATGTTTCTTAGAAAATAAAAAAAACTACAGTTCACCTCCAATACAAATGTGATTGTTACATTAGTCATACGAATAATATTATAGCACCAACAAACCATTTTAATTGAAAACTAGAATTAAAATTATAAAATAACTAAGACGAGGCGGCAACTGCTAGAGTCCAAGCCTACGGATTAGCACTTCAAGAGCTCTCTGACCCGTAATGAGCTCAAAAAGCAGTATACATGGAAATACGAGCATTTCTAATTTATATTCCACTTTGTGTTTGAAAATTTTCTGTAATTCCACTTTATAACTCTATAATAAAGTTAAAAATAGAATTACACTACTTTTGTATTCGTTATTATACTTTGTAAAGTATGAAAGTAAAACTCAGGTTATCAATAAATACCAAGAATTTTATCAAAAGAAAACCCAAGAATAATCATGTTTCACACTTTCTCCCAATACAGCTTCCAATATTTTCCATACCTTTTACCAAAAAAGAAGTAACAAAAATCGAGAGTAAGAACACAGAGGACATGTGTAAATAAATATCATGTGAGAACAATCATTCAGATTCGGAGACTTACTTTGATCGGCATCGGTCATTGTCTCTATAGGCCTGGCTGGATCAAAGAGAAGAATGGTGAGGAATATGACGTCGACGTATGGCAACAAATGGTTCAAATTAAACAACAGTTTTAAATGTGTCTCTTTCAACAGACGCTTATAAAACAAACCAAAGAGTGGAAAATAAATTACGCCATTAAAGAAAGCTGGTACGGTACAAGAAAGAACTTAAGATCTAATGAGCATAATGGAAATGTGGAGTCAAAACACACAACTTCAAACCCAATTGCAAACTAAAAATTGTATACAACAATTGTGTGAACATCGTTTTCGACAGTTCGTGGCAGATATATGCTCAGAATAATCTTTCAAAGCATACGAGAATGATGCTTTAAAAATTTTGACTTTTAGGAAGAGTTAAAATTTGTATTTTTACATTTAATATGCCAGATATGAGTGTCAAAAGAATAGAGAATAAATAATGCAAAAAACAGCTAACCAACTACATGTCATACAAAAATAATTTTTAATGATTCAAGAAGTAAATATGGAAGAAGTAAACTTTTGGAAGGTCAACAGGGTGACAGGCCAATAGGGGTGTAAGTATCAGTGCGAGGAGATAAAAAAACAGTACCTCAGTCTTCGCACCTATTCCAGCAACAATTCACACGGTACCGTAAACATGTCAAAAGCATGAGATAAATACTACTAAACCAAAAAAAAAATCTCACCGCCATTCTAGAGCCACAAAATCAAAGTTTAAAAATACCATTATCAACAAAAAAACAAATTCAAACACATATCACTTATTGTGATATACAATCAACTACGTCTAGAGGGATCTAGCCGAGGAAGGGTTTTTCTTTGACCTAAAAAACTTTAAAACAAAGTATTACCGTACTGTCACTAACCACTCTCCCTATAAAATTGATCGAAAAAACAATTTTGAACTCTAATGAGAATAACACATACGACGCCGGAATACCACTAGTAACTACATGAAAAAAAGGTTAACAAGAAACTGTTGAGCCTAATAACAATTACCAATTGGTCTAAAACAAATTCACGCCAACTTTTGTCCATCAGAATTTTAAAAAAATTAGAAAGTTTAAACGCTTTGGTAATTGTAGCTACACTTCTTTTGGTCTTTCTCACAACTTAGTTCTTAAATGACTAGACATTCCTCATGACTGACTTCTTTTGGTCTTTCTCAAATAGTGATTAGACACAAAGGAGGTCTACATGAGGTTTTACCACTTGGTTACATTTCCAAGTCAAGAGGGAAATTATACCTAACAATGTTGTTTGTAAGCAAACATCTCAATGTGCAGTTCTGTTATAACACCACATCAATTGACATTCGCCCAATTTATCACGATCGATTACGAACCACACTTTTTCAAGAGAAGTTTGGAGAAGGCAAAATGAAGCCCTTGCACACTACAACAGAGCTTCAAGGTTGCAGACATCCTTACCAAACCTCTTTATGTAATGACAGTTCCAAGCTCTTATCTCTTTACACACAATTATACGGAGGAACTGTAAATTTGCATAGTCTACGAATCAGTTAGATAGAGAGTGATTTAGTTATTAATAGCTGATTAGTCCTTTGTTTATTACTAGCTCTTAGACAAGTTCAGTAAAATTTCATTTTACAAATACTGAGAAAAAGAGCTAATCATAAACAAACTCTACAAAACTACACAAAATTCAAGTATTTTTATGAAAACAAAACAGAGGACTAACGGTTTTGATGACTGGATTTACAAGAAAATAAAAGACACTTGACAAATATTCAAGTAAAGAAAATGAAAAAGCAAAACCTGAACTAAAGAAAAACATAATAAAGCATATCTTCTGAGACAAGGAAGGTATGTGATTTGTGAACAGGTCTCTCATACGATAATCCCAGATCAAACTTCTACCGAGGTTCCATGGCGGTTTGGTGTGGAAGCTCATGTCCTCAAATCTGCTACTCTTTGCCTCGAACTTGGGACATATTCCTCGATTATGATTTATGAGTCTCAAAAACACACTCTACAAAACCATATCACATAGACAAATCATGAAACAATGATAAGTAATCAATTCACACCAAAACATGAAACACAAACAAAAAAAACACCAGTGCACAGAAACACAATTAAGTTAAAGATCCAAAAATAGATCTAAAACGTGTCAAAAATATTATTCTTATCCTTAAGTTTAATGAATATCATAGTTTTATGAAAATCTTAGAAAAATTAATATGAATCAGGTTAATTGTCAAGTTTCACAAACAACAAATATTATTTTTAAAATAAATGAATAAAATATACCAAAAAAATTCTTTTAAAAATGGAAAAATAGAGAAATGTATTAAAGACAAACATATTTCTACCATATAGGTCCTCTATTTAGAGTAGGAAATAGAGGAATAGATGGTCCAAGAGTGGTGAATGTGGGACTAAGGATTAGGTGCTTAGACGAAGTATAGTCTGTATATGATTACAAACTGAGATTCCAACAAAAGATCTATGCACCATTAGTTTATCTGCCAATGTGCAGTTTCAAAGAATGAAAGCTAGAAAAGCCTTTATATACTTCCACAAGCATCCAATTCAACTTTTTTTGTCGGTATGAACACTGTCTTTATGTACTGAAAGAAAAGAATCAGAATATTGGATAATGCTGCTTTATTCATTCCTCTGTGTATACATATTATAATACTACAAGACTCTAAAATTATAGTCATACATCAATTTTACCCTTTGCCAGTGCAAGCTTCTTAAACTTAGAATCAAGCTTTGTGGCTTATGTGATCCCGTATGACCCCTCTCTGGCCCTACTATGCCTTCCATAATTTTACAATATACTTTATCAGCATCTTTATAATGTCCAAAACTGATATGAAAGCTAAACGAAATAACAAAACAAAAATTGATCATAAAATAAAAAAGACTCAATACTTTACATTCATTAGAAACTTAAAGATGATAATACACATAAACTCCTCTGATGATTGGGTCTATGACAAGGTTTCTTAAAAAAAAACACATGAACCAGCCAGACCAAACACATGGAGGGATGATTTCAACATAGACAACCTTTAGACAATTCTCTACGACTGTATAAAACTTCAGTCGCAGAGATTAACTAACTAATATGAAACATCATTCAAGATTCAGACAGTTTGCTAATCGCATCCCAATCAATCTCCACAGAAGGAAACTTCTCCAGCACGAAACTCCCAATCTCATCAAACCCTGAATCCGAAAAACCCAAGAACGCAGTGGTAACACCAGAATCCGGCGAAGAAGATCCCACCTGAGACTCATCTGAAAACGAGTTCTCATCAGCTCTCAAAGACCCAAATTCACTTTCTTGATACTCTGCTTTTGGCGGGAAAAGCTCTGTTTCAGAACAGGGGAGATCAAGATCCTCTGTTTTTACCGAGCTCTGACAAATCGCTTCGAGCTTTGCTTCGACAGAGGGATGAAGAGGCTTGAATCTGCCATCACCACCTCCGTATCCACACTCGCGCCTCGTGCGTGGGAAATTAAGCCTCGCGAGCTCGCCACGGAGCTTGTAAGCAGCTTGGTCATAAGCCATGGCTGCTTCTTCAGCTGTGTCGAAAGTTCCAAGCCAGAGCCGGGTCCGGTTCTTGGGTAAACGGATCTCAGCGACCCATTTTCCCCAGTGTCTTTGCCTGACTCCTCTGTAGAGTTTCTGAGCGGTCATGCTCTTCATTGTTACTGGCTTTGGAGAGAGATTCGAGATGGTGGTGCTGCGTCTCTGGTTAAGCTGGTTTTGGATCTGGTGGATTTGGTAAGGTGTGAGTTGGTTCAGACCGAGTGGTGTGGTTTGGTTGAAACAGAAGATTGTGTTTGGAACAGGAGGAAGAGAAGGTTTAAGTACTTTCATGAGCTCTTCTTTGAAAGGGTCTGAGAGATCTGTGCTGCTGTTGAACATATCTATGGCTGCCATATGTATCTTAAAAACGTAATGGAGAAGGATCCAAACACACCTTCTTAGCTTGACCGAGCAACAAGTTAAAATCTATGAAAGAACGAGAAAAAGAAGGAGACGGGGTTGAAATATATCAAAATAAAAACTTCGGGGTCGAAATAAGAAGTTTGATAGTAGTTTTTCTTTTGGCTCTCTCTAAATTTGATTTTTTTGTTTGTTTGTTTGTCTCTCTTGGTTTCGCATGCGAAGTTCTTTGCTTATATAATACGAGAAGCCTCTTCATTTTATTGTTATAATTATATAAATTAGTTCAATAGAATTTTTTTCTGTTATTTATTTTATCTCTACTTTTTGTTTTATGCTTTTGTTCTATTCACAATTTGTTAATTTAGCTGGAAGATATCTTTTATTCCACGGAGACTTTAGAAAATAGGAAAGCGAAGTCCACATATTCTTTGGATCTAAGCCGTTCCCAGTGAATGTTTGAGAATAATATGACTTTATGGCGTGTGTTATAAAAGAATCATCAACCATCTTGATTTTAAATTTTAAGAATAATTTTCTATAAAAGCTAAGAATTACATTCTAATTTCCAAATTGAAAACAAAAGGAAAGAAACAGATTTCATTTTTCACACTTCGTTCTATCATGTTACATTATTAAGTTACTATTACATATTCATCTCTCTTAATAACTTCAAAAACTATATACTAGAAGTTCCCATTTGATCTTGCACTCTTGTTTTGGAAGTTATTTGTTGAGATGGAATCTTTCCAGCAAAAAAATACACAAAAATTTCGTAAGAGCCAAAAGTAGTTGATTCTAGGGCAAGTTGAAAGGCCAGTTTACCTTCTAACCACTTATTTTCTTCATGCCAAAATATCTTTTACATTACGTCAAGTTACAACATCAAATAACATGAATATATTATCTGAATTAGAAGGGGGAAATCATGGAACAATGAAGTTTTATATTTCATACATGTAAACAAAACCAAGAAATCGCAGTAACATCAACCATGAGCGGCGGTCATATTATTCCATATTTCAAAAAGTAGTTTATGTGGTCCAAGTCATAAAAGTATGTAAAAGAGGGGAATATGAACTTAGTTTGTGAGCAAGAAAATGCAGCGAGATAAAGTCAAGAAAGCTATTGGACGATGATGGAAAGAGGTGAGAACTCAGGGTGGTTAAAGTTTGCGTTACAAGGAAGCTAATGGATCTTCTTATTCACCTTTTGACAATTTTGTTTTCTTAACTACTATCCTCAGGAATGTGATGTGAGATTATCATTTTGTTTGAATGTGTTAGAAAAGGAGATAAACTGAATAATGATTTTAAAGATTCAAATCAGTAAAACTGCACTCTCAATTTCATTCATCATTATCTTATCTTTTGGTCATTGAATAATATCATAAAAACCGAACGCCTAAATAAAACTTTATTTTAAACACAATTTCACTACAAATATTAAAATGGAAAGTTAGGTATGTGCAAAACTTTAGAAGGTTGAAAACCCGCTTTCCTACCTGTAGGATTGTTTATTCCCAAGTTTATGCATTTACCGGTGAAATTCAAAACAATAAGAGTAGCCTTCCACGTAATTTTATTCCCTGATTGTCTTACTTAAAAAATTCTTCAAAACGATACTACGTGAAAATGCCAATGTGGGAGAAAATTATTTATAGAGAATAAGAAAATATTTGGGACCCACTTTGGCATGTTCACACGTAGGATCCTACGTGGTAGTCACTATCTATCGGTTCTCTTCTCTGAGACCTGACAAGTTGCTTTGACAAAAGAAGCGAAACAAAGAACCTATCTTTTGATCTCATCGTTAATCTATTGGCAACCAAATCATAACGTACATTAGGAGTAAATCTAAACTCATCGAGATAAACTCGATTACACGTCTGATAAAGTTGTCGAAATAGCATCTGAACTTTCTACGTTTTCTTTCAAAAGATATTTTTTATCCTTGATCGGCAATGTAAGCTCAAGAATATTCGTAGATTTGTGGTTGATGATCTGGAATATGGCAAATACACGTATTGCACACATACAAAGAACAATTGAAGCTAGAAAGGGGTTAGGCGTACCCAAGATAACTCTTACACCTTAAATAGCGTATAAATTTTCCAAACTTTTCAACCATTCACTTTAGGTTTATAAGGAAAGATTATAAAGTTTAAGTATTATAACTGGTTGTGTAGCGAATATTTCTTGTGACTGGATTTTGTGGTACCAAACCTAAATAGTTAACGTAACAAAGATCATAAAGACGGTGCTTCTAACAAATTTATATGAAGTCAATTATAAACACAAACTTGTGGGAATATGAACTATAACAAAATTTCCATTGGGTCCTCTTAGAAATCTGTAGCTAATTGTATTTACTATTTAGATTAAGTTTTTGTTAAAAAAAAATGTAATTTATAGTCCCTTATCATTTGATATTGTTATCTATTACAGATTAGCCATATAATCATATTAGCATGACAACTGACAACCTGATATATATATTTCCATGGGACAATAGTTAATCTCCAAGTCAATACACGATGTACAGTTTAGTAATTAAATATCGACAAGATCATGGTGATATAGTGGCCACTTAAACATACAGTCATACACGACATATTTGGATATCATTTAAAATTCAATGAAGCTAGTTGACTTTTGTTAATGTCAACTCTTCCTCCACCATTGGAGGTCAAGATAACATCAAATTATTATTTGTTTGGTCTAAATAACATCAAATTATGACTACACCTATTTCTTTGTCGACCTCTTGTCCAATAATCCAAACCAATTCTTTGAACATATATATATATTATAAAGGGTTTATTAGCACTTACTCTGTATAGTGATTAATTAAATATGTATCCAACGTAAAGTGATCATCTTTATAATTCATGCATTTTATATCTGATTTGTATGAAATTAATACTTAGTATGGTACGCCAAACGCAAGGCTTTATTCTTCAATCCTTGAGCATGTGGTTGTATGGCTTATTTACTTAGTATATGTTTCCCTTGATTATATTTACAATGGATTATTATTATGTAGTGTTGATATACTCATTAATACAAATACAAAGGTAAAACAGGTATATTGTAACATTACTTTAATGCTTTATCCAACTACTTTACTTTAATATGCATGTTTTCAGTAATAACATCGAATATTAAAACCAAGGGAATACCATTTTTGGTATTTTGATTTTAGGAGCATGGTCTTTGATCATGAGAGATATGAAAAAAGAAGAATAATCAACCTAATATTAACTATTTGTGATTCCAAAGAGTGTGGAAAAGTAATACGTACAGTACAATATTTTCTTTTGAACATAATTTTTTCTTATTTCTTTCTAACATTGCAGATTCATGTAGTGTTGCATGTGTTGATGAAATGCTTTCTAACACACACATTAATCGTATAGCATTTACTCCAGAGGTTTGGATAATCTCGAAAGTTCTACTAGGAACATAGCGACTCGTGTTTTTTCTCGTCACATTTAATCAAATCACTCTTCCAATTTTTCACTTTTCACAGTCACATCTTCATGCACGCTCGACAAATCCTCAGCCAACACCGAACCAATAATGTATCGAGGTTGGGCCGCGAAATAATAAACGGGAGAACATACGCATATGGGCATAAAGAAACTGACAATAAACGGGCTTAAGACATAATGAATTCAAATGTTAACGGGCCAGATTAGAACATTCTAGTCGACTCTTTTAACTTCCCTAATCTGATTAGTGGTTCAGGACTGGATTATTTGATACATGTATTGATAGTTTATAAGATCGTAATTAAGAAACATAGGGGAGTATATAATAAATATATAGGAAAAAAACTGAGGATTGATAGTTTCTTCTTTTTTTTTTTGAACACCATTATAGTTTCTTCTTATTGCAAAAAGTTTACTAGCTAGGGAGCGATGTTTAGTGTCCAAAGACCAAATATATGAAATTATTGACCTACCAATAACGACCTGAGGAATAGTAATTGGATCTTCAATCGAATCATATCATATACATTTTAATATTACGATCAAATACGTAGGAATTAAAAAAAATCTCAAAAAAAAAACGTAAGCATGAATTATAATAATCATACAGTGTATGATTTCGTGTGTATTTAAAGCGAGTGGCATGGTAACACACAACTCCCCCCTCCTCTAGCAACAATCTAATCACATTAGAAAAAAACTTTCCTTTTTTTGTAATCGAAATCCTTTTCTTTCTTTGATAATATTTGGAAAAAAATAGTACGTATGTTGCTTGGGAATCGACGACAGCCACACATGCAGAGAACACGAAGCATAACGAGGATCACCATCGAGATTGATGATACTCACACCGCCGGTCAAGATTCTGACGTGGCTATGGCGGTGGTAGACGGCGGATATAACTACGACCACCGGTTCTTGGCGATGTTTTCGCCGAGAAATCACAGAAGGAACGAGAGAAAAGACGGTGGGAAATCATCGTTGCCGTCGTCGTCTTTTCTTGGAAGCTGTGGATTTTGCAAACGCCGTTTAACTCCCGGTCATGATATCTACATGTACAAGTACGTTTACATATTGATTACTCTTTTCTAGATTATTTATCATCTTACAATTTTGTATTTAATTATATGCTTCTGACTATATACATATGTATACATCACTCATGTAGAGGAGATGCAGCGTTTTGTAGCGTTGAATGCAGAGAACAACAAATGGAGCACGACGAAGGCAAAGCCAGAAACTGCGACGTACTATCACCATCAAATTAAGTAGTTCTTATTCTTAAAGTTTTAAGCTTGTGTGTAACTTGAGATTGTCGCCCTTAATTGTTAATTAGCACCGTTATGTAAAAAGTTTGTTCTAAAAAATTTGGAATGAAAACATATTTCCTGTCCTTCATATTATTTAGTTTGATGATATGCATTTTTGTTACTTTATGTATTTTTAAAGAGCTAGTGAAAGTTGAAATAAGCGCACCACGAATCTCGTTTTAATATGATCAATACTAATTAGTAAGTGTACAAATATTTATAACGAAAAGTCACATCTTTTGCCGTATTTCATGGTTAGTACTTGGTACATAAATAGTAACAGTTTGAATAATTCTTATTGGACATTATAAAATATAGTATTGTCATGAAATCATTGGTAGAAATTTAGGTAAAAAGGTTTAAACAATGTAATGGAAGTGGAGGTGACTGTCTCGTGACGATGAAAGCGTCTGATAATTAATAATGAGGTATAGAGTAAAGTAATGCGAATGCACGTCACGCCCGATCAAAGCTTAGCGATGATACTCGTATACTTTTTTATATTTAACCCTGGATGGAGTATACTGTTGTATTTTTACAAAAAACAATTTCGCAATCTTTTAAACAATGTTTATTTTTAAATAGATAAATGTTTTTGCTTGTCCAAAAAAAAGAAGATAAATGTTTTTACACGACATTTAAATAGGATGGAAGAGTAGATAATAGGTCGTTCCTCAATAATTGAAGACTAGAGGATGTTAAATATTAATGTTTTCATGGAAATGGATCGTTGTCATAGCTTATAGCTAGATAGGATTAGGTTTATAATTGGTCTATAGTTTATTTATAGTATAATTTTGTTTTCTTTCTTCAGTTTTCTTCTGAACTCCAAACCTCGAGGCCTAGTTGTTGGTGTTTTGGGAGTCATTACAATTTGTCGTCATTCAAATTACTGATTAATTAATTAACTATCAACAATTCATTTGGTATTAGGGTATCTTCAATTAAATTAGTCCTCAAACATATGATAAATTTAAATTACTTATGTCATCATTCTCTCTCTTTTCCTTGAGTAATAAGAATTCATTGAGGTCACTGATGATGCCATGGGAAATTTTTAAACTTTTTTAATGTGTTATGAATTATCCCAAACTATACACTTGCGAATGAGTATATTTAAAATAAAATTGTTATGAAAAGACCAATACGTTTTAAATCCTCCAACCAGATCGGATTCCCTTGACTATAATAAAATATCAATATAGAACTGAGACAAATTTCATCGGACCGAAAACATGGTAAAAATCTCAAACTATAAGTTGTTTACGCACATATGAAACCAAATTATAAAGCGATTATGAAATTATGGTCCAACCAACCTAGACACTTGTACAATATACTAACCACCCATGTTCCCGGTGGCACGAGCGGTGCATTGGTGAGGTAGCTGACTATGGTGTCCACCGAATGGAAAGAAATGAAACTTCCCCTCCAAAAAAGGACCCAAAATCACGGTTCACTGAAATGAAAACCATGTAATAACTTGTTTTGTGAACCAATGAACCTCTTCCTGAACCGAATCCTGTTGCTGAGTTCCGCAAGGAGAACAAGATCCAAGATTATTGGAGCAGCTAAGAGAAAGACCTCACAGGTATTGTGCATCGTAATTGTTTTCACATTGAAAAGTGAAAACGGACAACCTGTTTCCAAGTTTCGTCATTTGTGGGTTCAATTAAACATGAATGATTGATGCTTGAATGAATAACATTTGCTGGAGTACTTCTACAACGATCTTTTCATATGGCGTTAAAATCACTTAGCAATACCGTGTGAATCATAATATAAATAGTTTTCTAATAATTTTTTTGGCAGTATAGCCAGTGAACATAAACACAAATGTGCAATATATACAATGAAATTCATTTTTCAAATTATAAAAAAAAATAACAACCACCAAGGGATGCAAATAATCATCTAAGCAAAGAATGAGAATGTCTAATCAAGCTTTGAAGAGTTTGGATGCCTTGAGCTTTGTTTAAGATATTCTTCACATTCTGTGCCATCTGTATATTATATAAACAAGAACACTTTAAACTGAAAAATAGCAAAATCTTAGTAATATGAATGTGTTATAACTTAAAAGGAAGAAACTCTATTACCTTCCCGAGACTACTACCCTTCGTGTAAGGCATTGCTTTTTGGGCTATTTGGCGATGACTTCGACTTCTTGTCCTGATCTTTGAAGAACTTTGCCACTTTCCCTCTAATTGATTCGGAAGTGTAGATTCCTATATAGATATGTACAATATATATATATATATATAGATATGTACAATATATATATATAAAGTTATTTGATATGTATAGGTAATGTAAAAAGAATAAATAAAATTTAAGACAAAAGATAAGAGAAGAATTCTGAGGATACGACATACCAAGAAAAGCACTGTTGCACAGTGCTTGAGGACCTCTAAATTCATTCGAACATCGTCAAGACTCCTGCAATTATCAACATATATATGTAATAAGACTATCTAACAAACAACGTCACATTTTTTTTTTTTTGTCATCTGTAGATTATATTAAACACAAAAACAACATTTCTTAACAACGTCACATTAAGACACACAAATATGATTAAGGTACCTGTGTTTTTGCACTCCAAGACCAAAATAGGCGGCCAAACTTGCCATCTACAACAGAATATGAAGCAAGCTTGATAAATGGATACGTTTGTTGTTCTGAATAGATTGATGTGTCATAAATTTTTAAATCTTATATTGATAGTTGATAATTTTACAAAATATATTGTAATAAACAGAAGGATTTGTATTTGTTTAAATACCATAATATTTTTTTTTTTAACTTTATATAATATTTGGTTTAAGAGATGTAAATTCACTTTTATGATTTTATCAAAATAAAAATTGTATACTATGATTCTTATAATAAAGCCTTATATTTCTTTAAAAAAGCCTTATATTTCTAATCAATCTTTTTGAAATATGACATAGGATTTGCATGGTACCTTCATGTTGCCAGCTCTTTTGCCAAACTTGTCACTTAATAAACCCAAAGAATCAATGATCCCTGAGGGTTCAGGCGCAGCTTTACCGATCTCAGCAAAAGCTTCTTTAATCCTAACGCAATCGAATCTTATAATGTTATGACCTGCCCAAATCCGACCATTCAACAAACCATAGATCTTCTCAGCCACATCTTCGAAACTTGGTGCGTCTGTGACCTTAGCCCTCGTGATTCCATCTAACCTAGACGATCGTAATGAGGCCACTGACAGGTCTTTGGGTTGTATAAGCGTTGTGAAGCTCTCTAGCTCCTCGAGTTTTCTTGGACATACGATGATGGCACCAAACTCTAGGATGTGAAAATGTTGTCCTGTTTTGTTTGGTACGTTAGTTTCTAGATCAAAGAATACGATTTCGTTGGGAAATGTTTGGATCTCCATATCAATTTTTGTTTTTTTTTTCTTATCGATTTTGTAGATCAAAAGTATGTGTATATATATTTTGGATTTTGGGGTTTATTACCTCTGATATAAGCTAACTGTAGGTTCGTGTTGGAGGTTACTTTGATGGTTATTTAGCTTCATGGAGAAAATTTTGCTGTGCAGGGTACGTAAGAATCTTTGCTTTTTCTTTATCCAAACCAAAAATAGGGTTGTTAATGAAACAATAGGGAAATTTATAGGATCAGAGAACTTTTAGTTCACTAGAAATATGAAACAACTTAGTTTAGTTTTGAGAAGAAGAATGTAGTCATTTTTTATGAAATGTAATCTTTACTATGAAACATCCAAACGATGTGGTAATAATGGGCTTTAATTTGTTGATAACACAAAACGATACTCCCTCCCTTTTAGAAAAAAGTATTTTAAAAGATGATTTTTATATTTTCAATGTACAACTTTTATGAATTAATAATGATTATAATTATAAACTTCAGAAAAATAATTGCATTTATTAAAATTATACTCTTTCTATTTTTTTTAATAGACAACATTTTAGAAGAAATTTTATGTTCCAAATTGGATGAAATTTTCAATTTTCTATGTAAAATTTATTAACAAGTTAATGTTATATAACCAAAGATAATATACATTTTATTTTATTATTGATTGAATTGTGGTTAGAGAAATAATTAATAATATTTTTTAAAAAAAATAAAAAAATAATTAAAACGACTTATATTAAAACTGAGGGGGTATTAGTTTAGAATTATGGAAAATATATTTATAACTACAGTTTAATATGTTGTATTAATATATACGAAAATTTTAAATTATGCATCATTTTGAAATAGATGAAGTATATTATATTAAGAGACCTTTTTGTGCACCAAGAAACCTAGGAGTCTGCTTACTAAAGGATCTTTCTTTTTTGTTGGCGTGACTTTTTCATCGTACAATGAAATGAGGGACTTTTTTATTTTACCAAGTAGTTGAATGGTGATAGTTAACAAATGATACTTAGGCTCCGAATGTTTTGTGCGGGATGGGAAGAACGCAGTGTGGGAGAGATAATGAATTACCATTCAACTAAACTTTTTGATTTTATTTTGTTTTAAAAAATAAATAAAAAAACAAAAAATAAAGTGCGGGATGTAATTGTACTTTGTACCGCACCCTCAATTGACAAGATGGTAATTAGGTGTGGTTAGAGATACAATAATATATATAAAGTTTTTTTATTATTACTTTTAATTACTAACATATATATAAAAATACAAATGCATTCACTTTACAAAAACTAAAGTTTAAGTGTTTATTATTTGGGTAATAAAATTAACTTTGGTTACACTAGTATAATTTTTTAATTATAAAAATATAATTTATTTAATTTTGTTTAAAGATAATATACACTTGACAAAAAAAAAAGTTTAAAGATAATATACACAACTTTGGCAGTCTTTATATATTAAACAAAAAAAGTAAATATAATTTGACGGGGTTAAGATATATAATTTTATGATAAATAAAATATTTATTTAAATCATATTTTTATCATTAAATTTTTAATTTATAAAATATAAATAGTATTATATGTATCCCGCTGAAGTTATTATATATTTTACCATCATATACTGTTTTGATTGCTTTTTAGATGAACCGCAGTTGTCCTGCAGTATGCATTTCTCTCGCATAAACCGCACTTAAACAGTACCTCAATACCGACATAATTTTTCAGATACATATTTTGCTTAAATAATGGCAGAGACATGAAGATTCAACACATAAGGAAAGACTGATTTTTATACCGATTTGGATGATTTGGAAACAGTTGAGGTAGCAGATGAATGACATATGAAGCAATAATAGATAATATTGCAAATATGTTATGGGAAAATCAATAAAATAAATTTATTTTCTGATTGTAATTTATTTGTACTTTAAAAATATGTAAAATATATTTATAATATCAAGTAGAATATTAGTTTATATTTTTTTAGCACTATTTAGTTTATAAACACCATTCAAGTATTTTCCCGCACTTTTTATTATTTTGGTCACCATTCACATATTTTTTTAAACCATTTCTTTTAGACTAAGCGCACTTGTCCCGCAGTATGCGTTTCTCTGACATAAACCGCACTTAAACCGCACCGTACTAACCAATCCGCTTGTCGCGCACCGCCCAACCCGCTGTTACCATTCGAAGCCTTAATACCATGGTGCATCATTGATTTCACTTATATTTTTAAAATAGTAACCATGAGCAAGCTAATCAATTAATGCTTGTACTTGGTTGAAACGATTTTCTTGAGTCCTTGACCCTTATAAGCTTCAATTGGACCAAAACCATTCAAATTTGATCTTTTATTGTTAATAATTATTTGGAATTATGTACATCTAGCAAATTTCACAAATCATGTAATGTTATCGCTTTAGTGATTCGATCCACCAAGGATGCACTTTTTTTAAATAGTCTTTAACTTTAAAGCTAACACAATTATAGGTTTTCAAAAACACAAGCGTGAAAATATGTTTTAGTGGATTAAAAACACATTCTTAACAAATCTGATCGGAGATTAATCGTCGTTTACATAGATTGAGGATTAATAAATTTATAAATGTCCCAATTTAGTTAGCTGCTCCAATTTTATGAAACTTAATATTAAGAGTATAACTATTATGGGATTGCTAAAGCAAAAGTTGAAAGCCGTACGTGTAGAAGCATCAAACACACTCGACTTTTATGACTTGAGAAGTTGATGAGGTACATATGATATTCTATTCTATTTATTTTGTTGAGAAAAGTCGAAATTTTATACGGTTTTAATATGCCTTTTTTCAAGAAACATATCACAACATTCGATGAATACTTGATACCTTTAATGAATAATTCAGTTAAAAAAAAAACATTCGATGAATACTTGTAATGTTTGATTTTGGTTTCAGATTGGGACACCATGGTTTGATGGAGTAGAAGGTGTTACTCAATGTCCAATTCTTCCTGGAGAAATCTTCACATACTTTTTTATCAAAAAAAAAAAATCTTCACATACCAGTTCGTCGTTGATAGAGTAAAAAAAAAAATCATAAACTCGCAAATTAATTTTCAATCCTTCTTTATTTTTATATGTTAATTTTGTGTTACGTTTTTATTTTATTTTAATTTGCTCTGTACCCTGGGACATACATGTATCATTCACACTATGGGATGCAGAGATAATCTGGATTAATAGGAATGATTCGATATATATGTATATCAAACAAAAAACAGGTAATATTTTCATGTGAATCTGAAATTGAAATCTCTATAGATACATGTCAGTATTGTATAAAAACAAGAGTATTGTCACACAAAAAAAGAACTATTGTAGTTTATTTAAAAAATAAATTAAAAGAAATAATAAATATCCAACCGTTGGATTATTGTACCGTTGGATCTCTATTATTCCTTTGAAATAAATATCTCATCCTACAGAAATACTAATACTTTTCTAAAGGAAATATTTATTCAACGGTACAATAATTTACTGCAGGAGGAGATATTTATTTTAACGGTACAATAATTTATTGCAGGAGGAGATATTTATTTCAACGGAACATGAGGAGATATTTAAGTTTTCAACGGTACAATAATTTATCTATAAATTTCTCAGGCTCCGTGCAGTTTGATACAACTCTTGAACGGATACATCAGCCTCAAGGAGCACAAAACGATGCTTGATCAAGAGAAAGAGACTCGTGTTCAAAATCTATGCAGGATGGTTGCTTCTACTTGTCAACCAAACAACATTTGGCGTCTCTCCTCCAGGTACTACTACTACTTACCTTCTTTTTTGGGGTTATTAGTTATTACAAACTGGATTGCTCACTCTATGTTAGCTTGTCTTGACATTCATTGTCTGATTTTAGAGATAGTTGTTATCATCCATTTTTGTTTTGCAATCTGTGTATATAAAAGGTTTCTTTGTTGTGCCCAAAGTCGAGACATTCACTGTCTGATTTTAGAGAGATAGTTGCTATCATCCATTATGGTTTTGCAATCCGTGTATATAAAAGGTTTCTTTGTTGTTCCCAGAGTCTCACTCATTTCAAAGATGAGATAGATAGAATTACCTCATCTTTCATTTTTTAATGGCATCTTCTTGTTTCATACCAGCATCATTGCTAGGAAACAACAAAGTTGGGAATTTCACAGCACCTTCTAGCAGTCAGAATTTCTTTTAAGTCCCTAACTAAATGTTGTGTTCTTTATTACAGGGGAGGAAAAAAGATTCACCGAGCTGCTAGGAGCTGGTCTATAACCAAAAAGTGAAATCTTTTTCCTAGGAGCTGCTCTCTGTTTCTAGTAAAGGTCCCTTTGTACTGCAAAGTTTTATTCTTACATCTCATATTAACACCCCTTTATTCTTTTAAGTCCCTAACTAAATGTTGTTTTCTTTATTACAGGGGAGGAAAAAAGATTCACCGAGCTGCTAACTACTTGACGTTTCGGACATAACCCAAACAGTGTTGTATCTAAAGTGATCTTATATCAAAACTGGCAAAGTGTTTGTTTACAATATCAGACGTGTCAGTGACTTTAATACGTTTACAAGATCACCCCCTTTATTCTTTTATTTGTTGTCAGTGACTTTAATATGTTTACAAGATCACCCCTTTATTCTTTTATTTTTTTAATTTTTTTTTTAATTTTTTAGTTTTATTAAGAAGACGCTAATATTTTTAATATACTTTAATAACAATTATTTTTATTTATTTATTTAACAAGTTTTAAACTATTATAATATTTATTTTGCATTGGGTTTATATGTTATAAAATATATGTATATATAATAATACAATTTACAACTAACTTATACCAATCGCATTTTTAAAGAAAAAAAACTACAGATAAAATTTATAACCATAGCAAAACATTTTACAGCAATAATTTTTCAGATAAAAAAGTAAAGCAACAGTATTACCGATAAACCCCAAAACGTTTTATTAGGGGTATATTAGATTAGGAGTATTAAGGATATAAGTAGTCCATAGATTAAGAGGAATTATATATTATGGGCATATCAGATTAGAGGCATTATAGATTAAGCGTATTATAGATTAGGGGTATATGGAATTATGAATATTAGAGATTAGGGGTATTACAGATTATGAGGATTAACCCTAAAAACCCTACCTAACCCTAAACCTAACTAACCCTAAACCCTATTTAAAACCAAAACCCTATTTAAACTCTAAACCCTATCTAAACCCTAACTAACCCTAAACCCTACCTAACCCTAAACCCTAAACCCTACCTAACCCTAAACCCTACGTAACCCTAAACCCTATCTAACCCTAAACCCTACCTAACCCTAAACCCTAAACCCTACCCAACCCTAAACCCTACCTAACCCTAAACCCTATCTAACCCTAAACCCTACCTAACCCTAAACCGTAGACCTAGAGGGTACCCAAGAAAAACTCTTATAATTTTTTTTTTTTCAAAGTTTAGAACAAATATTTTATATAAGTAGAATGATCATGAAAACTTATGTATGAATTTGTGATAACAAATAAAATATATTGTCATGTCATTAAAATCGTTAGAGATAATATCTATTATTTACTTTACTTTATAAAATATATTGATCACTAAGTTTCTCTTAATCAATATAGCTATTATAAAACAAAATAAAACATTTCTCTTTAACTTTTTAACTTTTTCAAAGTTTATAAGAAATATTTTATATATTTAAAATAATCATGAACACTTACGCGTAAATTCGTGATAACAAATAGAATAAATTATCTTGTCATTAATATGTCCAAAGATAATGTACAATTTATTTTATTATTGGTTAAATTGTGGTTAGATAAATAATTAATGATATTTTTTAAAAATGTAAAAGAATAATTATTTTCTTAATCTATGTGCACAATCGTAAAACGACTTATAGTAAAAATTGAGGGGGTATTAGTTTAGAATTGTTGAAAATATATAATTTCAAAAAGTTATGTATTTATAACTACAATTTAATATATTATATTAATATATACGAAAATTTAAATTATGCATCATTTTGAAATAGATAAATATATTATATTAAGAGACTTTTTTTGTGCACCAAGAGATCTAGGAGGTCTGCTTACTAAAGATCTTTCTTTTTTGTTGGCGTGACCTTTTCATCATACAATGAAACGAGGGACTTTTTTATTTTACCAAGTAGTTGAATGGTGATAGTTAACAAATGATACTTAAATACCATGGTGCATCATTGATGTCACTTATATTTTAAAATAGTAACCATAAGCAAGCTAATCAATTAATGCTTGTACTTGGTTGAAACGATTTTCTTAAGTCCTTGACCCTTATAAGCTTCAATTGGACCAAAACCATTCAAATTTTATCTTTTATTGTTAATAATTATTTGGAATTATGTACACCTAGCAAATTTCACAAATCATGTAATGTTATCGCTTTAGTGATTCGATCCACCAAGGATGCACTTTTTATTAATAGTCTTTTGTTAGGATAATGATGTATCATTATCAAGATAATCATGTTTTAAGATAACTATTGTATTTATCTTGTAGATAACTATGAGCATGTGATAAAGTCGACTTGGCTCTATCTCGTGATCTCGACTTGTATAAATAGAGATATGTAGACATCAATAAACTTAAGCTTTCTACAATACAAATATTATATCTTTAACTTTAAAGCTAACACAATCAGAAGTTTCAAAAACACAAGCGTGAAAATATGTTTTAGTGGGATGAAAAACACATTCTTAACAAATCTGATCGGAGATTAATTGCAGTTTACATAGATTGAGGATTAATATATTCATAAATTGTCCCCCAATTTAATTAGGTGCTCCAATTTTATGAAACTTAATATTAAGAGTATAACTATTATGGGATTGCTAAAGAAAAAGTTGAAAGCCGTGTAGAAGCATCAAACACACTCGACTTTTATGACTTGAGAAGTTGATAAGGTACATATGATATTCTATTCTATTTATTTTTCTGAGAAAAGTCGATGTATTATTAGAATTACCGCCAAATCATAGAAAAGTATTACGCGTTTTTCCTCTAATGTTTCGCTAAAAAGGCAAGTGGTTTATCTTTAATCACATGACATGCAATGGACCAACCTGCCAACTAGGAATTAAAACCCTGGTTCGAACACCGCTGGCCACACGGATATGAGATATTGCTTTCGGCTCATTTGAATGCCCAGGGGAGGATCTATCTGTGGGTTGTACCTCCACCCGGGGGTTAGGTCTCTATCTTTAATAGACCCGGATTTAACTATTTTTTTCAAAAAAAAAACTAGGAATTAATATATCATTTTATCTTGGGGTCAAATAAGTTTTCATTTATAACGTAACCTGAATTTTACGCTGGTTTGAAATATGTAAAATTTTAACAGATGTTTTGATGTCAATAGAGAAAATAACAAAGAAAAATCAATGAAGACTTTCAAAATATGATCCATTTGTAGAATTTTCTTATAAAAACAACCCGCGGACAACTGTCTTCTACTTCACATGACCTATCATTATGTATAAAGTATAATATATATACATGCATTAGTAATAACACAACAAGAATCTCATCGATCTTTGTTATGTAGTACTATTTCTTAAATCAAGTGTTCGTTGGAAAATGTTCCACTGAAATAACAGCTTCTTTATCTTCTTTAGTACAGATTCTTGGACACACAACCAAGAAAATGATGAGATCCTGTAGATTTTCTGACACAAGTCATGTCTTCACTCTTATGGTCATCTGTTTCATCACCCTGTTCTCTTCTTCCGTCCACGGTCAGGGAAAGATCCGGCGATTCAAGTGGGAAGTGAAGTACGAGCTTAAATCACCTGATTGTTTTGAGAAGCTAGTCATTACAATAAATGGGCAGTTTCCAGGTCCTACCATCAAAGCTCAACAAGGTGACACCATTATCGTCGAGCTCAAGAATAGCTTCATGACTGAAAATGCTGTTGTCCATTGGCATGGAATCAGACAGGTACGTACACAATCCTAGTCAAAATTTTATACGGTTTTAATATGCCTTTTTTCAAGAAACATATCACAACATTCGATGAATACTTGATACCTTTAATGAATAATTCAGTTAAAAAAAAAAAAAAAAAAAACATTCGATGAATACTTGTAATGTTTGATTTTGGTTTCAGATTAGGACACCATGGTTTGATGGAGTAGAAGGTGTTACTCAATGTCCAATTCTTCCTGGAGAAATCTTCACATACCAGTTCGTCGTTGATAGAGTAAAAAAAAATCATAAACTCGCAAATTAATTATCAATCCTTCTTTATTTTTGTATGTTAATTTTGTGTTACGTTTTTATTTTATTGTAATTTGCTCTGTAGCCTGGGACATACATGTATCATTCACACTATGGGATGCAGAGAGAATCTGGACTAATAGGAATGATTCGAGTTTCTCCTCCAAGTACAGAACCTGAACCGTTTACATACGATTATGACCGGAGCCTTTTGTTAACCGATTGGTATCACAAAGGCATGTCTGAGAAAGCCACTGGTTTAGCATCCATACCCTTTAAATGGGTTGGTGAGCCACAGGTGAATGAATCTCCATATAAGTCAGATTCTTAGTTTTTGAGCGACCTAATTGTTTTTTTTGGATGTTGAAATATCAGTCGCTTATGATACAAGGAAGAGGAAGATTCAACTGCACAAACAACCTGATGACTCCTCAGCGCTCGGAAGCTGAAGTATGTAACGCTTCACACGCTGATTGTTCACGTCTTGTCCTCACGGTGATCCCCGGGAAGACATACCGGCTTCGTATTGGTAGCTTGACGTCTCTCTCTGCTCTCAGTTTCCAAATCGAGGTAACCTATCTTGTGATGCAAGCAACCATTTTCGTTCCATTCTGTTTTTATGAGTGAAATTGAACTTCAGGGACATAACTTGACGGTAGTCGAAGCCGATGGACACTACGTTGAACCATTCACTGTGAGGAATCTCTTCATATACTCCGGAGAAACTTATTCCGTGCTTCTCAAGTCAGATCAAAACCCTAGCCGAAACTATTGGATCACCACAAGCATCGTTAGCCGTCCAGAGAAAACTCCACCAGCAACAGCTGTACTCAACTACCACCCGAATCACCCACGTAAGCATCCTCCGACGCCGGCATCCTCCAATTTTCGGCCGGCATGGAACGACACGCGCCACCGTCTTGCACAAAGCGTAGCAATCAAGGCACGTAAAGGATTCTTGCACGCGCCGCCGGAGAATTCGGACAAAGTGATTGTGCTCTTGAATACACAGAACAAAGTTAACGGATACATGCGGTGGTCGGTCAACAACGTTTCCTACCAACACCCTACAACGCCATACTTAATCGCATCAAAGCATAATCTCACAAACGCATTTGACTGGCGTTTCACGCCGCCGGAGAGTTACGATTCTAAAAGCTACGACATATTTGCCGTACCCTCAAACGCTAACGCCACGATAAGCGACGGTATCTACCGCTTGAAGTTCAACTCCACTGTGGACGTGGTTTTACAGAACGCTAATACGATGAGCGTTAACAATAGTGAAACGCACCCGTGGCATTTACACGGTCATGATTTTTGGGTGCTTGGGTATGGTGAAGGGAAATTTAACGAATCGGAGGATCCCAAAAGGTATAATCTGGTCGACCCGATTATGAAAAACACGGTTGCGGTACAACCGTATGGCTGGACCGCTCTGCGTTTTAGAGCGGATAATCCTGGCGTTTGGGCGTTTCACTGCCATATTGAGTCGCATTTTTTCATGGGAATGAGGATTGTGTTCGAGTCTGGGATCGATAGGGTTGCTAATTTGCCTTCTTCTATCATGGGTTGTGGTCAGGCTAAACGCTGAAATATGTTATATTAAATCTTTGGTTATTTTTGTAAGGCCAAAATAGATGGAAATTATTATTTTTTTCTTATTGTTTTTATGCCTTTTAGATTTATAATATGTATGTTGCTAAAAAAAAAAGATTTATAATATGTATTAATAATAGGAATTCAAAAACAATGTGAAAGATGTGTCTTTTTATAGTAAACATTGCATTAATTTTTATGAAATTGGTTAAAATATAAAGGAGATTATTTTTTTCATAAAAATATATATGTCTTTTTATAAAGATATGTATTTCCATAAAGATGCCTTTTTATGTAAAAAAATTACATTGATGAGTTTTAAGAGATTGTGTAATTTTTTTTTGTTGTTTTATAATAATTTTATAGATTTTAAAAGTTATAATTTTGCTCAACTATGTGTTTTTATTGTAAAAACCGCATAGAGTTGTAAATGATTAAAATGTTTGATGAAACATTTTTTAATCTTAAAATTTACATAAGTTTTTAATGAGTTATTTATTTGTTTATATCACATGGAGTCACGATAAAGTTACATAAGGTAATGGAGTCACCATAAAGTAAAAAAAAATGTCATTTTATAGTAATTTTAATTTAATAGATTTTAAAAGTTATAATTTTGCCCAACTATGTGTTGTTATTGTAAAAACCGCTACGCATAGAGTTTGTAAATGATTTCCCAAAATGTTTGATGATACATTTTTTAATCTTAAAATTTACATAATGAGTTATTTATTTGTTTTTTGTTTTTACCGTAAGGTTAGTTACAGACGAACACCTGAATCTTGTAGGGTTTGGTTCGCCGGTGGAGGAGAAGATCGGAGATGGAGAGAATACACGTCTCAATCAGACCTCGTCCGATTTCGAGGGAGGACGCGAAGGAGAGTCCGTGGAAGATCTCTTCCAATTCGATTTTCATAACCCATCACTCTTTTCTCTTTGGTAACTTTTCTTCCTCGTTCCTCTCTCTCCATCTTTTCCCGAAATTTTCATGATCTCTCTATCTCTCTCTCTCTTGCAACAACAACAACAGATATGATTTTCAGAGAAGATTGTAAAACTGTTAGCTTATATAAAGTCACAACACAAAGAACACACAGAATATAGCTTAAACATAACCAAATTGCTATTTGAGTGATAGATGATAGGAAGGATTGTCCAGGAGCATATGCGTAACGATCTCTCAGATAATAAATATGAAAAAATAGATTGGATATTTGAAAGGTTTTAAAGAAAAAGACAAGACTCTAGCCTCAGAAAAAAAAAAAAACACACACACAAGTCCAAACTAATTGTTCTTATCAGTTCCACTTTTGAGCAGCCAGATCGATAATAGTGATTTCGTCGACATCGATGAGTTTGACGCGATTAGGACGCATGTGGCGAACAGAGGAAGCAGGGACACAGAAAGATTCAGACCTTGTGAGGAAAATGCAGAGATCACCAATATCTTGAGTGTAAACAGCGTTACCTTGTTCGTCAATCTTGAACACCATTAAAGCTTTTGTTTCCATTCTCTCTATGCCGTAGATGGTCTTGGCCGTCCTTTTGTACCACTTAACCATGAAAGTTTCACCGGTGGTTCTTGACTCCACCAAGTGTTCACTTGTGTTGCTCGAGTACAGAAGCTCCCGCTTGGCCTTACTCAGCTCCGGAAGGTTTTGAAATTGAATTCTCTGAATCTTTGGTGTGTACTTGTGTTTGCCGAGATCCCATGATCCAACAAGGTGGCCTCCAGATCCGACAATGCGAAACATGTCCTCTTTCTCCGAATACATGACAGGGGAGGAAAAGAAACAAGGGTTTGAGATTCTGATGTTGATCCACTCGCGATCGGCGTTGCTTTGAGCCGGTTTACAAATGCTTAGTTGAGGTCCCCAGAACTTGACAGCCACAGCACACTCCTCTTTCAACGGAGAAGATGAGGAGATTGCCACGTTGGTGGCCATTTGGGCTTGGCATAGAGGCAGAGTTTCATGAGGAGGTAAAAAAATGGTTCTCGCCTGTCCAGGAATCTTCCCCGGGTGTTCCCGGAGACGCACAATGCCGTGCACCAAAGACGTTATCCATCCATTGGATGTTCCTATCATTTTCGTTACCTCCATAAAATTACTAGGCCTCTCGTAATCAAGAGCATCCATGTCACCATCCCTCCTGAACACGACTCTTACGAGATGTGGTCTACAAGGATCAGCGCAGAAGATGGTTAAAGGAAGGGTTTGTGATTGCGGCAATGAAGCAGATGAGAAACCATTAGAGTGGTGAAGAGGAGAGCATCTTACCAACACTGGTTTCCGCAAGCATAGCTTCGGGGGCTGGTTGAGAATCAGAGACATGAATAGTTTTAGTAAAGAAAGGAAACCCTAATTGCTCACATTAATACATATGAAGGGACTTGCGCACCAAGTTTTCCTTCTTGACATTAATTAACCCTAATTCTAATTTGTTTCATTTTTCTATATACCGTCGTATATCCTCTCTGATTTCAACAGAGCAGACTTTTAAACATTTATGGCAATATTTTGAAAACCGGGGAAGATAATGAAGCGGTTAAGTATATCAGTTAGGCCGGGTATTTTACTATGCAGGTCCTAGTAATATGTCTACTTTTGATTCTTGCAGAAAGAGAAACATAATCTGTTTGATTTTTACGATTTTATAAATTGGTATTTGTTTTTCATGATTAGTGTTATATTTTAGATGCGTCTTCATGTAATTAATTGTATTTAAAAGATCTGAACCGAATCGAGTAATATGACTACTTTTTCGTACAAATAGCCAAACCTATTTCAGATACACTGCTTATTTTTGATATTTTAGGTTCTTGTCCTTGTTCGGAAATTCTCTAGGCGCTACGCATACAGCACATCTGGGTTTAACGATTTATTGAAAAATAGAAAAAAATCGGGAAGTACATGGGAAAGGAATTTTTTGTACTTTTATACATATATGCTACCACATTTTATACATATAAACTAACATTTTAAGTTGTAGTCGGCTATATATTT
This sequence comes from Brassica napus, assembly GCF_020379485.1. Classification (NCBI taxonomy): domain Eukaryota; kingdom Viridiplantae; phylum Streptophyta; class Magnoliopsida; order Brassicales; family Brassicaceae; genus Brassica; species Brassica napus. The sequence goes on along the minus strand of NC_063450.1, from coordinate 54,488,615 downwards.
ATGGTTTTATAAAACGTATTTACTAGCCAAAGTGGTAAATGCCCAATCGTAAATTGGGCAAGAGAAACAGATTGATAAAAATATTTAAGTGTCTGGTTATATATTTATAGTTTCATAGGCGTAGAAAGGTTCGTTACAGCTAAAGTGGTTTATGCAGCGTTACTGACTTTATAAGGGACTAGGTTCGACACTCATTGAGCATACAGTTATGTAAATTTGTACTCATTTATTTAATAAGAGCAATATAGTAATTCCGTAGTCATCTTCTTCCCAGACCCTATTATTTTTCCTGTTTGTGGCCGTCATTGTTTTCAGTTTAGCTTCCAACGGTTTCATCACAGAATCAATTAGATTTAACATTTACAAAGTAAAATACACACTCTCACGTGTTTCCAATCCAGAGACTAACAAATATGCATGTTTTTCTAGTGCTTACCAGATTTGAACAAAACAGTGTTTCAATTCGACTCTCGTGTTCTCTTATTCTACGTTCTAAGTGGATATTCCGCAGTTAACTGTTCAGTACAACCGAATTGATCATAATCGATGCGCTCATCATCCGTGGAGCGTTTATGCGGTCGCAAAATCGGTATCGTAGCCGCATTTTTTAATAGAGGACTTCTTATACATTAGAACCCGAACTTATCCAGACTCGAGAAAACCCAACTTGAACCCCACACATAAATTAAAATATCCAAAGAGTTTAATTTCAAAATCCAAAAAACCTATATCTTAAAAAGACAATCTGTACCTGAATGGCTACTCGATATCTATTCCTAAATGATTTTGTACCCAAAAAAAAAAAAAATTCTATGTGTTTGGCTAAATTAAGTGAAACAGAAAAATAATTATTTAATAAAATAGTTATATGGGATGACATTTTCGAGATGATACAGACGCACTTGTTTTGTGAACCAATGAACCTCTTCCTCGGATTTGAACCGAATCCTGTTGCTGAGTTCCGCAAGGAGAACAAGATCCAAGATTATTGGAGCAGCTAAGAGAAAGTCCTCACAGGTGTTGTGCATAGTAATTGTTTTCACACTGAAAAGTGAAAACAGACAACCTGTTTCCAAGTTTCGTCATTTGCGGGTTCAGTTAAACATGATTGATTGATGCTTGAATGAATAACATTTGCTGGGGTACTTCTACAACGATCTATTCATATGGCGTTAAAATCACTTAGCAATACCGTCTGAGTTGAATCAGAATATAAATAGTTTTCTAATAAATTTTTTTGGCAGTATGGCCAAAGAACATAAACACAAATGTACAATATCTACAATGAAATTCATTTTTCAAATTATATAAAAAAAATAACAACCACTAAGGGTTGCAAATAATCATCTAAGCAAAGAATGAGAATGTCTAATCAAGCTTTGAAGAGTTTGGGTGCCGTGAGCTTTGTTTAAGATATTCTTCACATTCTGTGTCATCTGTATATTATAAACAAGAACACTTTAAACTGAACAATAGCAAAATCGTAGTAATATGAATGTGTTATAACTTAAAAGGAATAAATTCTATTACCTTCCCGAGACTACTACCCTTCGCGTAAGGCATTGCTTTTTGGGCTATTTGGCGATGATCTTTGAAGAACTTTGCCACTTTCCCTCTAATTGATTCGGAAGTGTAGATTCCTATATTGTTTACAAAAAAAAAAAAAAAAGTGTAGATTCCTATATAGATATGTACAATATATATATATATATATATATATATATATATTTATTTATTTATTTATTTATTTATTTATTTGATATGTATAGGTAATGAAAAAAGAAAATAAAATTTAAGCAAAAGATAAGAGAAGAATTCTGAGGATACGTCATACCAAGAAAAGCACTGTTGCACAGTGCTCGAGGACCTCTAAATTCATTCGAACATCGTCAAGACTCCTGCAATTATCAACATATATATGTAATAAGATTATCTTACAAACAACGTCACATTAAGACACACAAATATGATTAAGGTACCTGTGTTTTTGCACAATATTTGCGGGTATAAATATTTTATGAAAATTTTATATTATATTTATAATTTTTTTACATTTGAATAATAATCATAACTATTAAAAATAACTTTTTTATTGTAAATAGTTTGAAAATCAAAAGTTTTGGTATTGTATAATCTCAGAAGATTATTGAGATATATTTTTAATTCTATAAATTTTATTATAAGTTTCCAAAAAGTTTTTTTATGACATATTTTTGATTAATAAAAAACAGAGATTAATGAACAAAAAGTTATTTTTATAACACTTTCTATTTTCGCATTATTTTGTCTACCACTTTATTTTTTTTCAAAGTAAAATAGTTACAAATAATTAATTAAAAATTATAGTAATTTGTAAAACACAGTTATTTTGGCAAAAATGTGTGTGGAGAGTAATAACTCATTTTTTTTTTTTTGTTCACAGAGAATATTCATTAATCGGTTAAACTTGGTTCGGTACAAAACCCCTAAGGGCTTGTTTAGCAAGACCATCCTCAAAGGTTAGGTTCTCACGACGACTAAATCGAAAAGACACAACATCAAAGAAGGGAGACAGAGAATGAATGTCAGAGAGGATTCCATGGAGATCAGAGAGATTCGCCTTCCTATCAATTGCTGTCACCAATTGCAGGGAGTCAGATTCAAAGATAACCTTCCTCAGCTGGAGGTTGATTGCACATTCCATCGCCAAGCGCATTGCTAGTCCCTCCGCCACAAGAGACGAGATCACAAACGCAGAGGTATCACTGTGAGAGAAAAATCTCTCATTCCGGGTGTCGTAGAAGGAAAACGCTAGACCAGCGTTGTTACTTTCCTCTTTCCATGCCGCATCAGATCGGCAGATCACATCAGCTTCAGGTGAGGCTCGGGGGCCTGTAACTCCCTGTAGTTTGATTGTTGCTAATGATCAATGTGTGTGGCAAACTAATAACTCAACTATACAATCAACATTTGTCACTGAAAAATGAATGAATGTTTTTAAAATTGTAGATTTGACTGTTTTGCATTAATTGGACACATTTAAAAAAATATATATAGTGAGTATGACAAAATATTACTAGGTTTAGGTTAATTAGTTTTTTTGTAATCTATAATTTATTGTATCCACTATTAATATAAATATGTTAAAATCGTTTATATAATTATTTCTATAATACAACATGTATTTATTAAAAATTTTATAATGTAATATATGATATTTAATTGTTTCTATAAACAAATTTTGTGAATTCTTTTAACTTAAAATGTTTAATTGTGTGTATGGCAATATAGATTAGATTAGGAAGTTATAGGATTAGTTTCCTTTTTAAAACTTTAACTAAATAAATAAAAATTCAAATACCAACAACAAGAATTAATTCTAAACTTCACATATGAATGACACATAAACACAAGTCACTTAAGTGACTTCTTAATTAATATATAGTAGGATGACCAAAGATAATATATATTTTATTTTATTATTGATTGAATTATGGTTAGATAAATAATTAATGATATTTTTTAAAAAAATGTGAAAGAATAATTATTTTCTTAATCTATATGCATAATCATAAAACAATTTATATTAAAAACTGAGGGGGTTTAGTTTAGAACTATGGAAAATATATAATTTCAAAAAGTTATGTATTTATAACTACAATTTAATATATATTATATTAATATATACGAAATTTTAAATTATGCATCATTTTGAAATAGATGAAGTATATTATATTAAGAGACTATTTTTGTTCACCAAGAGACCTAGGAGTATGCTTACTTATCTTTCTTTCTTTTTGTTGCCGTGACCTTTTCATCGTACAATGAGATGAGGGACTTTTTTATTTTACCAAAGTAGTTGAATGGTGATAGTTAACAAATGATACTTAATACCATGGTGCATCATTGATTTCGCTTATATTTTTAAAATAGTAACCATAAGCAAGCTAATCAATTTATGCTTGTACTTGGTTGAAACGATTTTCTTGAGTCCTTGACACTTATAAGCTTCAATTGGACCAAAACCATTCAAATTTTATCTTTTATTGTTAATAATTATTTGGAATTATGTACACCTAGCAAATTTCACAAATCATATATGTTATCGCTTTAGTGATTCGATCCACCAAGGATGCACCTTTTTTTTAATAGTCTTTTAACTTTAAAGCTAACACAATCAGAGGTTTTCAAAACACAACCGTGTGAAAAACACATTCTTAACAAATCTGATCGGAGATTAATAGTCGTTTAGAATAGATTGAGGATTAATATATTCATAAATTGTCCCAATTTAGTTAGCTGCAACAATTTATGAAACTTAATATTAAGAGTATAACTATTATGGGACTGCTAAAGCAAAAGTTGAAAGCCGTGTAGAAGCATCAAACACACTCGACTTTTATGACTTGAGAAGTTGAGGAGGTACATATGATTTTCTATTCTATTTATTTTGCTGACAGAAGTCGATGTATTATTAGAATTATCGCCAAATCTTAGAAAAATATTACGCGTTTTCCCTCTAATGTTTCTCTAAAAAGGCAAGTGGTTAATTTATCTTTAATCACATGACATGCAGCGGACCAACCTGTCAACTAGGAATTGATATCATTTTATCTTTGGGTCAGCTAAGTTTTCATTTATAACGTCACCTGAATTTTACGCTGGTTTGAAATATGTAAAATTTTAACAGATGATTTGATGTCAATAGAGAAAAGAACAAAGAAAAATCAATGAAGACTTTCAAAATATGATCCATTTGTAGAATTTTCTTATAAAAACAACCCGCGGACAACTGTCTTCTACTTCACATGACCTATCATTATGTATAAAGTATAATATATATACATGCATTAGTAATAACACAACAAGAATCTCATCGATCTTTGTTATATAGTACTATTTCTTAAATCAAGTGTTCGTTGGAAAATGTTCCACTGAAATAACAGCTTCTTTATCTTCTTTAGTACAGATTCTTGGACACACAACCAAGAAAATGATGAGATCCTGTAGATTTTCTGACACAAGTCATGTCTTCACTCTTATGGTCATCTGTTTCATCACCCTGTTCTCTTCTTCCGTCCACGGTCAGGGAAAGATCCGGCGATTCAAGTGGGAAGTGAAGTACGAGCTTAAATCACCTAATTGTTTTGAGAAGCTAGTCATTACAATAAATGGGCAGTTTCCAGGTCCTACCATCAAAGCTCAACAAGGTGACACCATAATCGTCGAGCTCAAGAATAGCTTCATGACTGAAAATGTTGCGGTCCATTGGCATGGAATCAGACAGGTACGTACACAATCCTACTCAAAATGTTATACGGTTTTAATATGCCTTTTTTCAAGAAACATATCACAACATTTTATGAATACTTGATACCTTTAATGAATAATTCAGTTCAAAAAAAAAACATTCGATGAATACTTGATACCTTTAATGAATAATTCAGTTAAAAAAAACATTCGACAAAAGGACACATACGTTGAGGATTCCAGCTATGTTAGAGAAATCAAAAGCATTGAAATTCAAGCCAGGAGGACTAGCTGATGAAGGTGAACTCCCAGAGGCAGTTAATTCCGGTTTAGGACTCTTGTTCTCCTCGGTTGAACCGGTTTTCTCATCTTTCAGAATGACAAAACTAAGATGACCAAATCTGACTAGAGAAGATTCAATCTAGATTGATCAGATTGCATATCTGAAGGAAACAGATTCTTGTCTGGATGGAAGCCATTAGATAAAAACTTAAAACTCTTAAGAAAATAAACACAATAGATTATTCAGAAACAAGCGTGCAATGAAAGTAACTGTGGAAGAAGATGAAGGCGAGACCTATCAATGAGTAAAACTAGAAGAGAAGACAATGTTTGTTGTGGCAAACGCACAAACAAAGACAAAAAAATGACAACAGATAAATAAATTTTTGAAATTATTTTAATAAATTTTATTATTTTGATTTGATGAAAATTATTTATCAGGTAGAATGGATTGGATTATTGTAGCTCCCATTTCTAAGCTGTTTGGGCCCGGCCTTCTTCATAACCACGAGATGACGATTTTGGTTAGGATTGTAAAATTCGATTAAACCTAGCAAATCGAACAGACAATCTTTTTTCATGTATGCGATCGTTAACCAAACTAAACCAAAAATTTGTACAGTAATTTAGGCTGCAGCCAGTGGTTTCAGAAGCAACCTGGAGTTCATTCATAACTGAACGATTCGAATAAGCTGAAAATGTTTTTAAAATCTGACCGAAAACAGAACCGGATAATTATTTGGATCACAGTTTAATATGGTTCGACTGGATCAAACCTAATTTAATAATCAGATTCAATATTTTTAAAAATTAAAATTTAAAAATAAAATTAGTAAATATAATACATAATTAAAATATAAAGAGATGTTAAATATAAAACATTATATATATACAATGTTCATATGGTTAGTTTTTATATTTTTGATAGTTTCAATAACTTTAAGATCAAATTCGACTATTTAACCAGTTTTTGATCAAATCAGTTAATAAACCTAATTCGACAACATGATTGATTCATAGTCGAACCTGGTTTAACCATCAGATCGGTCCAATTTTAAAAATATTGACTGTAACTAAAATTAAATATTTATATAAAATTTAGGCCGCAGCCAACTATATATATATATGTATATCAAACAAAAAAACAGGTAATATTTTCATGTGAATCTGAAATTGAAATCTCTATAGATACAAGTCAAAGCATTGTCTAAAAAACAAGAGTATTGTCACACAAAAACGAACTATTGTAGTTTATTTAAAAAATAAATTAAAAGAAATAATAAATAATCCAACCGTTGGATTATTGTACCGTTGGATCTCTATCTATTATTCCTTTACAATAAATATCTCCTCCTAAATAATAGTTTTCTAAAGGAAATATTTATTCAATAGTACAATAATTTATTGCAGGAGGAGATATTTATTTCAACGGTACAATAATTTATTGTAGGAGGAGATATTTAAATTTTCAACGGTACAATAATTTATCTATAAATTTCTCAGGCTCTGTGCAGTTTGATACAACTCTTGAACGGATACATCAGCCTCAAGGAGCACAAAGCGATGCTTGATCAAGAGAAAGAGACTCGTGTTCAAAATCTATTGCAGGATGGTTGCTTCTACAGTTCTACTTGTCAACCAAACAACATTCGGCGTCTCTCGTCCAGGTACTACTACTACTTACTCTTTTTTGGGGTTATTAGTTATTACAAACTGGATTGCTCACTCTATGTTAGCTTGTCTTGACATTCATTGTCTGATTTTAGAGATAGTTGTTATCATCCATTATGGTTTTGCAATCTGTGTATATAAAAGGTTTCTTTGTTGTGCCCAAAGTCGAGACATTCACTGTCTGATTTTAGAGAGATAGTTGCTATCATCCATTATGGTTTTGCAAACCGTGTGTATATAAAAGGTTTCTTTGTTGTTCCCAAAGTCTCACTCATTTCAAAGATGAGATAGATAGAATTACCTCATCTTTCATTTTTTAATGGCATCTTCTTATTTCATACCAGCATCATTGCTAGGAAACAACAAAGTTGGGAATTTCACAGCACCTTCTAGCAGTCAGAATTTCTTTTAAGTCCCTAACTAATTGTTGTGTCACTTGTGTTCTTTATTACAGGGGAGGAAAAAAGATTCACCGAGCTGCTAGGAGCTGGTCTATAACCAAAAAGTGAAATATTTTTCCTAGGAGCTGCTCTCTGTTTCTAGTAAAGGTCCCTTTGTACTGCAAAGTTTTATTCTTTCATCTCATATTAACACCCCTTTATTCTTTGAAGTCCCTAACTAAATGTTGTTTTCTTTATTACAGGGGAGGAAAAAACAAAAAGATTCACCAAGCTGCTAACTACTTGACGTTCCGGACATAACCCAAACAGTGTTGAATCTAAAGTAATCTTATATCAAAACTGGCAAAGTGTTTGTTTACAAGATCAGACGTGTCAGTGACTTTAATACGTTTACAAGATCATCCCTTTTATTCTTTTATTTGTTTAATTTTGTTTTTTTAATCTTTTAGTTTTATTAAGAAGACGCTAATATTTTTAATATACTTTAATAACAAATATTTTTATTTTTATTTATTTATTAAATAAGTTCTAAACTATTATAATATTTATTTTGCATTGGTTTATATGTTATAAATATATGTATATATAGTACAATGTACTAACTTATATACCAATCATATGAAAAAAATTACAGTGATAAAATTTATAACCAGAGCAAAACATTTTACAGCAATAATTCTTCAGATAAAAAAGTAAAGGAACAGCCCAATATGTTTTATTAGGGGTATATGAGATTAGAAGTATTAAGGATTATAAGAACTTTATAGATTAAGAGGAATTATATATTATGGGTATATGCGGTTAGGGGCATTGTATTTTAAGGGTATTATTATATAGACTAGGGGTATATAGAATTATGAATATTAGAGATTAGGGGTATTAAAGATTATGAGGATTAACCCTAAACCCTACCAAACCCCAAACCCTACCTAACCCTAAACCCTATCTAACCCTAAATCCTATCTAAACCCTAAACCCTATCTAACCCTAAACCCTATCTAACCCTAAACCCTATCTAACCTTAAACCCTACCTAACCCTAAACCCTACCTAACCCTAACCCCCACCTAACCCTAAACCCTACCTAACCCTAAACCCTATCTAACCCTAAACCCTATCTAACCCTAACCCTAAAAACCCTACCTAACCGTAAACCCTAAAATACTACCTAACCCTAAACCCTACCTAACCCTAACCCCCACCTAACCCAAAACCCTACCTAACCCTAAACCGTATCTAACCCTAAACCCTATCTAACCCTACCCTACCTAACCCTAAACCCTATCTAACCCTAACCCTAAAAACCCTACCTAACCCTAAACCCTAAAACACTACCTAACCCTAAACCCTATCTAACCCTAAACCCTAAAACCCTACCTAACCCTAAACCCTATCTAACCCTAACCCTAAAAACCCTACCTAACCCTAAACCCTAAAACACTACCTAAACCTAAACCATACCTAGAGGGTACCCAAGAAAAACTCTTATAATATTTTTTTTTGTTTTTCAAAGTTTAGAACAAATATTTTATATAAGTAGAATGATCATGAAAATTTATGTACGAATTTGTGATAACAAATAAAATTTATTATCATGTCATTAAAATTGTTAGAGATAATATGTATTTTTAACTAACTTATGATCACTAAGTTTCTCTTAATAAATATAGCTATTATAAAACAAAATAAAACATTTCTCTTAATTTTTTAACTTTTTCAAAGTTTATAAGAAATATTTAATATATTTAGAATGATCATGATAGCAAATAGAATAAATTATGTTGTCATTAATATGTCCAAAGATAATGTACATTTTATTTTATTATTGGTTGAGTTGTGGTTAGATAAATAATTAATGATATTTTTTAAAAAATGTAAAAAAATAATTATTTTCTTAATCTATGTGCATAATCGTAAAACGACATATATTAAAAATTGAGGGGGTATTAGTTTAGAATTGTGGAAAATATATAATCTCAAAAAGTTATGTACTTATAACTACAATTTAATATATTATTAATATATACAAAAATTTAGATTTTGCATCATTTTGAAATAGATGAAGTATATTATATTAAGAGACCTTTTTTGTGCACCAAGAGATCTAGGAGGTCTGCTTACTAAGGATCTTTTTTTTTTTGTTGGCGTAACCTTTTCATCGTACAATGAAACGAGGGACTTTTTTTATTTTACCAAGTAGTTGAATGGTGATAGTTAACAAATCATACTTAATACCATGGTGCATCATTGATTTCGCTTATAGTAACCATAAGCAAGCTAATCAATTAATGCTTGTACCTGGTTGAAACGATTTTCTTGAGTCCTTGACCTTATAAGCTTCAATTGGACCAAAACCATTAAAATTTTATCTTTTATTGTTAATAATTATTTGGAATGATGTACACCTAGCAAATTTCACAAATCTTGTATGTTATCGCTTTAGTGATTCGATCCACCAAGGATGCACTTTTTATTAATAGTCTTTAACTTTAAAGCTAACACAATTAGAGGTTTTCAAGAAGTAATTGTCCAATATTGACATCGTACTTATACAAAATAAATACCATATCAAAACAGATCTTAGCTAAGTCAGATGCAGCCCCGTTTCAATAAACAAAAGGAAAAGACGACATATGGCTCGGGGCATAACCTCCCCTATAAAATTTCCCACCCACTAAACATTTGTTTACTATTTTAAATAGTCGTAGTTTTATTATTTTAATATTTAATTGGTTACGCCACATATCTACTAAAAGAAAAGATGAAAAGAGTAAACTAAGATCTTTGATTAGAATGATTATTCTTTACTTTACTTTATAAAATTAAATACTAATATCATATTATAAATTATGCAACTTTGGTCCAAAGTAGGCCTAAATTTGAATTTTGTTTTTCTCAATTTATGTATTTCATTAGTTTATGAACTTTAAAGTGATTACTAAGTTTTTATAATTCGTATAATCCCCAAAACATTAACTAAAATAATCAAAATATGAAATTACAATATTAATAACCATATATATATATATAATCATATTTAACTAACTATAACAAATTTAAACCAAATTAGAAGCTGAAAAATAAAAACATGACTAAATTGAATATTTAAAAAAATCAAATAGTTAAAATACCCAACAAATTTAATAAATAACAATAAAGTTAAATAAAAAATACAGAAATATTGTATTTATTTTTTTAATAAATATTCATGTTTGCGTACAGGTGTGGAGGTGAAAAAAAAAACCTAACCAAAGCGAACCGATCCCAAACCGAACCAAAGTATATGCCTAAACCATTTGATTCAAAATTTTGCCAACCCAAATAGTTTGGTTTGGTTTAGTTTTAAACCAAATCGAACTGAAAATGAAATATTTTTCAATTAGATTAATTATACTAATAATATTAAGATTTAATATATTTAACTATTTAACCTAAACAACTATATATAATTTATACATTTTACTTCTAAATGAATAGAATAAAAATAACTAAAAATAATAAAAAGTATGAATCTCAAACATTAATATCAGAACTGAATAATTATTTATGATATTGGATTACGTCTTCTACATTTTTATTGTGATGTTTGGTTTTATGTATAAATGTAAAGAAAATAACGATTTAATGTAAAATGATGATTTGTTTGTATTGTATACATATATTTTGTAATTTAACCTAAAGAAAACTAAAAAATCGAACAAACTGATAAACATAAATAAAACCAAATTAAACTGAACCGAACACAAACCAAACTGCAATAAAACCAAACCGAACACAAACCAAATAGAACCAAACCGAACATAAACCAAATCAAACTAATATAGATTAACTTTGGATAAATTTTTCTTAGACTTAAATAAACCAAACCGAACCAAACTCATAGTTAAACCGAAATGTCCATCCTAATAACGTTCTTTTTATATGGAAATACATAACAGTTATAAAAAACCCTTAAATAAATTTCTGTGCAAAAGCAAAATAAAAATATTATTATTAGTACCTATTCTTCTCTAAGGATTCATGCTAGGGTGATTGGTCTAAGGACCAAGATTCATGCTAGGGTGATTGGTCTATGGTGATGGTTTTGTAAAAATGATTACCGGAGACATAACCTAACGAATTATCTATGGAGTTAAGTTTTTTTTTTTTGACTAAAGAAGTATCACATGTTTCAACTACAAACAATACTACAAGTTAACCCCATTATTCATAGACTCGATAATTGAATTATATATTAATCATACGAATTATGATTTCATCCTTATAAAAACCATAAAACTTACACTAAAACAATCTAAATATAAAAAACAAAAGAAAACAAAAATATCCTAAAAAAACACAGACACTATAATGTAATTCTCTACTACTTTCTTATACAATACACATACGATTATAATTTCTAAAACATAAGTCGACACATGAAGAGCATATTCCGCGCGTAGCGCGGACCGACCCTAGTTTATCATAAATGTATGAATGTTAATGTAGCTAGTGTGATATATTGATAGTTGTAGCAGTAAGTATATGGATCATGCCTTCAAAAAAGAACTATATGGGTCATTTAAAGTATTTATTATTCCGCATTCTTTAGAGTAATTAAGATCATAATATAGGAATATGTAACAAATATACTTATTGAAGAAAAAAAGAGCTTTTTCTTCTTGTATCATGGATGACCCACCACATGACAGTGCCACACAGATAAATATATGATACAGTGCAGTGTAGAATATATACTAATCTACTATTTGAGCAATAAATAAGAGTTTGCTATATATTTGCCTAATCTTTTATTCTTCATCTAGTATATAATACATTATATTACTATATGATATATTATATAATTTTTCAAAAATTTAAAAATTATTTTCAAGATTTTCTTTGGAAATCTTTTCGTAGAAGACTTCTTGAAAAGTTTTCTTATAGAATACTTCACTAACATGAGAATACTTTGCTGATTTATAATCGTAAAAATGATTAAGGTTTTTTGTTTGGCCATAAGAAGATGGTTGTAATTTTACTACGGGTTACTTTTGCATTTGATTAAATTTCTAGTACAATTTGGTATTTAAAATCAAGTTTTAAGTTATTTTGGCAATTCTCCTTTCATTTCATGGCTATTGGAATTATGTTGATGTTGTTAGCAACATAACAAACTAATAATTCATGGATGTTGTCATGTAATCATATAATTCATCTGGTTTTCAATATATTATTGTTGTCGAGATGTGTAGTCGGGTGGTAGCGTATTATTTGAGTGGTACCAGTCATTTTTCCTAAATTGCTTTAAAATATATAAATTTCATAATTGATTAGTATTGTTATTTCAGTTCCTAAATTGCAATGAATCCAAACATTTTTCCAACACGGTCACTTTACGCAGATATGGATCATCTATATCGGAGGGTCTATCCGCAAATGAAAGATCATCAATTTGCATGGATTTTATGGTATATTTAAAAGAAAAGAAATAATAAAATTTTTAGTAATATGGATGTATATCGAAGGAACGCTATTAAATTAGCTGAAACGAAATCGCAAGTCTGGAAAGACACACAAGCCTCCATCCCACCAGGGGTGGCTCAAAGTAGGGAAACCGGAGCTACTACCATACCTGGTTCTTCCTTGGTCTCCATTATCCAATCACTTGAAGTTGAGGCTTGTTAGGATCACACTACTCTCTTTGCTGTTTTTGCGTTTATTAATTTCTGATTTTCAATATGATTCGTCGAATTTCTTGGGTCTCCTTCATGTTCTTCAAAATAATTTTAGTTTCAAAGTTTTTATATGTTAAGGTGAATATAATCTATCATATATTCAATGAAGGATTAACTTATATATTTTTGTTATACAATGCGATAATCACACATTTATGTTTATAATTAATTATCATATCACTTTTAATTCTTTTTGAATTAAAGAATATTATTTTTTTTTTCAAATTTTCGCACTGATCTCCAAATTTTCTATTTTTATCTTATAAATAATTTATATGATCTTTAAAATAATTATAAGATTCTAATAAGAAGATTTGATAAGCCATGATAAATAATTTCTTTTAATATTTTTTGTAATATTTATAAATAATTTACAAAGCATGTATGGACTTTATTAGATATTAATAGTTACTATACACATATATGAATATAATTTTATGTAAAATATAAAATTATCATATCCATTTTTCTATAAAAATTCATTCACTATATTATGTTGTTTATAAATATAAAGAAGAATTGGTCAGAAATTGTTAAATTTTCTATAATTTCAACGGTTAGTTACTATAACTTATTATTTGTATTATTTGACAAATAATATTAATTGGTTCTAAACTTATATTTTATTTTTGATCAAATTAAAATACATAAAATTAAAAGTCATCGAATTATCAAATTAGTTAACAATTTTTTTAAGACTTCACTAATAATTAGAACGTGAGAAAAAATCAATGACGTGGCTTTTCTGTTAATATATATTTATAATTTTCTTTAATGATACCAGATTTTTTTTCTTTAAAACAACATCATGTTTACATAACAATGAATTTAAGATTTTATATAAATAAATCTTATTTCTAGATTGAATACATCCCTTAGTTTTTGTATTACTATGTCAATTATTTTTTTTGAATTTTTATTTATTATCTAAACCATTATGTTGTTTATATTCCGCTATATTGAAACAACGATAAAGCCTGAACATATGCACAAATAGTTGTGGTCGCGTCACTACTTGTAGAGAGACTCTTTCTTTGGAATATTCTAAAGACACTAATATTTTGTTACAGTCACCCAAAGCAATGCGGCAATGCCACTTGGATCAAAGCACAATGCATAGATAGCTTTCCATTATATAAAGTCACAACACAAAGAACACACAGAATATAGCTTAAACATAACCAAATTGATATTTTAGTGATAGATGATAGGAAGGTTTGTCCAGGAGCATATGCGTAACGATCTCTCAGATAATAAATATGAAAAAAAATAGATTGGATATTTGAAAGGTTTTAAAGAAAAAGACAAGACTCTAGCCTCAGAAAAAAAAAAAACACACACACAAGTCCAAACTAGTGTTCTTATCAGTTCCACTTTTGAGCAGCCAGATCGATAATAGTGATTTCGTCGACATCTATGAGTTTGACGCGATTAGGACGCATGTGGCGAACAGAGGAAGCAGGGAGACAGAAAGATTCAGACCTTGTGAGGAAAATGCAGAGATCACCAATATCTTGAGTGTAAACAGCGTTACCTTGTTCGTCAATCTTGAACACCATTAAAGCTTTTGTTTCCATTCTCTCTATGCCGTAGATGGTCTTGGCCGTCCTTTTGTACCACTTAACCATGAAAGTTTCACCGGTGGTTCTTGACTCCACCAAGTGTTCGCTTGTGTTGCTCGAGTACAGAAGCTCCCGCTTGGCCTTGCTCAGCTCCGGAAGGTTTTGAAATTGAATTCTCTGAATCTTTGGTGTGTACTTGTGTTTGCCGAGATCCCATGATCCAACAAGGTGGCCTCCAGATCCGACAATGCGAAACATGTCCTCTTTCTCCGAATACATGACAGGGGAGGAAAAGAAACAAGGGTTTGAGATTCTGATGTTGATCCACTCGCGATCGGCGTTGCTTTGAGCCGGTTTACAAATGCTTAGTTGAGGTCCCAAGAACTTGACAGCCACAGCACACTCCTCTTTCAACGGAGAAGATGAGGACATTGCCACGTTGGTGGCCATTTGGGCTTGGCATAGAGGCAGCGTTACATGAGGAGGTAAAAAAATGGTTCTCACCTGTTTAGGATTCTTCCCCGGGTGTTCCCGGATTTGCACAATGCCGTCCACCAAAGACGTTATCCATCCATTGGATGTTCCTATCATTTTCGTTACCTCCATAAAATCACTAGGCATCTCGTAATCAAGAGCATCCATGTCACCATCCCTCCTGACCATGGGTCTTACGAGATGTGATCTACAAGGATCAGCGCATAAGATGGTTAAAGGAAGGGTTTGTGATTGCGGCAATGAAGCAGATGAGAAACCATTAGAGTGGTGAAGAGGAGAGCATCTTACCAACACTGGTTTCCGCAAGCATAGCTTCGGGGGCTGGTTGAGAATCAGAGACATGAATAGTTTTAGTAAATAAAGGAAACCCTCATGGATGTTCATTGCTGATGTTCATTAATACATATGAAGGGACTTGCTCGCCAAGTTTTCCTTCTTGACATAAATTTACCCTAATTCTAATTTGTTTCATTTTTCTATATACCGTCGTATAGCCTCTCTGATTTCAACGGAGCAGACTTTTAAACATTTATGGCAATATTTTGAAAACCGGGGAAAATAATGAAGCGGTTAAGTATATCAGTTAGGCCGGGTATTTTACTAGTAATATGGCTACTTTTTGATTCTTGCAGCAAGAGAAACATAGGGTGTGACCGGTAACCATCGAGGAACATTAAGAATGATTAGGAAAAGAATGAATAGGAATAAAATTTTAGGAATGATGAGGAATGAGGAATGAGGAATGAGGAATGAGGGTTCCTTATCAAAATTAACAAAAAACAAATTTACATTATAATTCTCTACAAAAAAGGGAATGAGAAGGAATGAAGAGGAAAAAATATTCCTCATGAATGGTAACATTTTTGAGGAACTTTAAGGAATGTAGTGTTCCTCTTCGTTCCCTTGGTTACCATTCAAACCCATAATCTGTTTGATTTTTACGATTTTATATATTGGTATTTGCTTTTCATGATTAGTGTTATATTTTGTACTTTTATACATATGCTACCACATTTTATACATATAAACTAACATTTTAAGTTGTAGTCGGCTATATATTTATGGTTTTATATATGTAAAACGTATTTACATAGCCAAAGTGGTAAATGCTCAATCGTAAATTGGGCAAGAGAAACAGATTAATAAAAATATTTAAGTGTCTTGTTATATATTTATATTTTGGTAGGCGTAGAAAAGTTCGTTACAGCTAAAGTGGTTTATGCAGCGTTACTGACTTTCTAAGGGACCAGGTGCGTACTGTTATGTAAATTTGTACTCATTTATTTAATAAGTGCATTAATTAGGTAGGTTTATTGAACAGTGGGATTGGATTAGAACCGTTAGATACAAGATTTATAAAAGAAATCAGACATATATTATCCAAGCAAATACACATCTACTTGTCTGGTGGTGGATGGGGATTTGTACTTTGATTGGGTGATTTGTGGTTAATGTTAGTGTAGGTGGAGAACTTGTGGTTGGGGGAGGGGTGTGACTTTGGGAAAGTGTTGCTGTCCAAGAACATGTGGTCAGGAGTAGCGTGGTCAGGTATAGTTGTATACCATATCTATCTTCTTCGTCACCGCCATTTCCATAACCACTTCCATGAGTTTTACCTTTGCCATAAGTTTTTCCACCGTCACTTTTTCTATCGCCACCTCCTCCATACCCTCTGGTTGATGGTCTACTTCCATTTTTGGGTCTTCTTTCTTCACCGGTCCGTAAGAACCATCACCATGAAACTACCCCCTCCATGACTGCCTCCACCTCGAGCAGCACCTCCATACGCATCTCTATCTTGTGCTATCACTTTCGTCAGTTCCATTTCTGTAACATGATCTCCGCCACCATAAGATGATTTTCTACCATCTCTGTCACCGCTTCCATCTCCGCCTCAGCAACTGTAATTCATCGTCAGTGTAGATGAAAAAAAAAAGAGACAAATTATCAGATTATGGTTTATTAAAAGAATAAATTGATTTATAATTAACTTGTGTTTTTAGTTGTTTCAGTTAGAGGGTAGAAAAGACATTTTTATGAAACAAAATACTCTACATAGTAGAATTATGTCTGAGTGTAAAAAGAAAGTAAAAAAGTATGTCTAAATGTAATTTTTTCTTCCGTAAAAAGCTTTACCCAATGTATTTTTTTTAAAAGCTAACCAGGTCTATACAGATTTTGATTACATTTTCAATTAATTATGCTCGGGCTCATTTTCACCTTAGTTATTGGGTCAGATAAAACTAGAATCATAAAATTCCAAAATATATTTCTCGAAGGAACCTATATATCTCATAAATAAATAAATTACAAAATTTGTTAAAACAACAAATCTTAATATAATTTTTTTAGAAAATAAACACGCGGTTTAAACTCCATTTTCAGTCCAATATAATTTAAACTAGGTGTTTTACCCGCACATGCAAGCATAATCATTTTACTAATAGTTATTAATATATTTCTTATGATTTAAACATTACAATAACTTATTCTTATATTCTTAATCATTTTAGTTTCCTTTGATTTTTATCTCGGTCTACGTCTTCTTAGTACATAGGAAAGCTATAAAAATATGAAACCATGAGAGCATATTACATATCAAATATTACACACAACAAAGTAAAATAAGAATGTGAACTTCTTTTTTGGACAACGAAGAATGTGAACTTTTGGTCTCTCTTAGTCTACTTTGTATTTTTGAACCAAAAAAATGTATTAAATTACCGAAAAACATTGAAACACACAAATCCAAGTAAAAATAAAATAAATAAAAATAAAGTTTGATGATAATTTAGAAGAAAACTTAAAAAAAAAACAAATTGAGATAATGATAATATTTCATTGGTTTACTTGATAAATATATACATTGAGTTATCGAAATATTTCATAAGTTTACATTTAATAAACAAAAAAAATAGATAATGATAGTTTTATTATTATTATAGTTAATTATATAATGATAAATCTAATTATTCATTAAAATATATATACTTTAACCGTTTTAGAGATTAAACCATTAAGCACATGTTCATAACATGATTACATAAGCAACTCTCTAAACTTAATATCAAACCATAAATTTTTTTAATAAATTAAACAGTAATAAAACACATAAGTGAAATAACTGCCATTAAATAATTTATAATAACTAATTCATAATTCCAAACTGCATGTAACAAAACCGATTTGCTTCCTAGTCTTTTAAATTCAACGAAAGAAATAAAAACATAAAAGTCCAACTAAACAGAAAACAAATATCAAAAGTGCATAAATATAGATGTCAAGAACCAAAAAAAAAGATCTAAAGCTAAAAAGAGAATTAAGCTTTGATGTTGTTCATATAGCCTTTATTGCAAACAACTCCACCAATAATATTGTTTGACAAAAAAAATATTGTTAGATCTGCACAAAATGATTGAACCACTGAAAAGAGAACGTTCATATCAAAATGAAAGTGATATCACGAAGATAACACAAGCAATTGAAACAATCAGAAAACACTATACCTGGAAGATGAAAAAAAAACTATAACCGATGTAATGAATGAGAAAAATGAAACTATAAAATTTAAAACATTTTACATCACATGAAAACAATAATTGGTCTTCACTTGTGAAAGTTAAAGCAATTATAATTTTAGTTCCAATTAAAAATTTCGAGATACTTATATTATTTAAATGAATAAATTAATGATTTAAGCTAAAAACTAATAAGAAACTTGTAGAAGTTAAAATAATTATAATTCCAATTAGAAATTTCGAAATAGTATACTATTTAAATTAATAAATTGATTAAAAATTTCGAAATATTTATATTATTTAAATTAATAAATTAAATATTTAAGCTAAAAACTAATAATAATATGACAAATAAGCAAAATTAGCTAAATTCATGGAAATGTGACAAATCAGCAAAATCACTTCATAAATAATAGTATAGATTATTTGGCATACATTTTCTACAATAGATTTGGGTTTAAAATATTAAAGTGTAATTGTTCAATACATAAATTATATTTCCACATGATTATAAAATTTATTCAAAAAATCTTTTTATTGTCACCGTTTGAAAAACATGAACAACGCTTTTAAACTTAAAATTTCATATGGTTTCCAAATCTGTAATAAAAGTTGAATAATATATAATATGATCTTACAAATATTTTACACATTTGTATAAAATTTGCAACGGAAAAATTATTTGCGCGGATCAAAATCTAGTTAACAAATTATAATTTATCATGTGTCCATCAATTTCTTTGAACAAAATAAAATAAATTGGTCTGCAAAATAGAAAGAAAAATATACGATTAAGTCAACCAAAAACTAATTGATAAGATGAAATAATTTGAAGTTATATCTATATTATTAAAAGAGAAGTACCCATTTGAAAATGTTCTTACTTCATTAATTAAATTTCCTATTTTTTGCTTGTCTTTTTCAGTTGCATTTATGAAATATCCTAAAACGAATAAAACTGTCTAATTTATTACTTGTCTTTTCAGTTATATTAATGAAATATGCTTAAATAAATTTAAAATTCATATTTTATTGTTTGTCTTTTTCAGTTACCTTAATAATAATCACATGGACTTTCTTAATAAGGTCTTTTAAAGTAATTGGGTTATGGACATTTAATTTTTATCTTTATCTCAAAACAAAAAATATAAATAATTTATTATTAATAAAATATCTAAAATTATTTACATAAATCAGCTATTTTTATATGTTAAATTCTTCATATAAGTTAAAAAATCATTGTATTTTCTTTAAATATGTATAAATAATTTACAATCTTTTATGCCATACTAAGTCATTATATAATATTTCTTCATATTTTGCATTCATAGCCATTGTTTTTATATATCGTATACAATTCTCTAATTACGTGCATATGTTCAAATTGTTTATATGATATCAACTATTCGTCATAAATCAATGGTTTAAGACCCCAAAAAAAGTAATTTACTTAGTGAATATAATATATTAAATATTACAAATACATTATTTAGTTAATTAAATAATCAAAAACCGTAAATTCATACCCGCGCGCGGGTCAGAATCTAGTTCAATTTTTAAAAAAGGTACAAAGATCCTTTCGAAGGTCAGTGGTCACACTAACGAGTTGTTTATGGTAAACGTTATTAACACACAACAAATATATTAATCAAATCGTCATTGCCTTTTAACAATTTGGTATATGGTGGGTTATTAGTGGAATTAGAGGTTCATTATCAAAGCTAATGATGAATTTATTTGTGACACCACCATCTACTTCACGTTACCCAAAAGAAAAGAGTTTACTTTTTTTTCTTATCTTTCAAGTGAATGCATATCTTTTGATATACCATAAGTATGTTTCAAAATTAAAGACACAACAATTATACAAAATAATCCACACCTCATACTTTTCGAATATGTGAAACATCAACATGTTCCGACAATGTGATCAATAATACCTTTCGAAATCAAAATTTATTATGTCGACCACATTAAAATGTCATTTAAAAGAAATAGCCATAGGACCAAAAAAAAAAAAAAAAAAAAAAAAAAAGACAATGCGTGAACTGAACCGGAATTGCAATTGGCAATCAATTGAACCAGTATCGCTGCTCTAAATCGATTTCTCGGGGTCAGATTGACACAAACAATAGGTTTGGGGTTGAATGTTTATGGGAGGGAGATTATCGCCTTTCCCATTGGAAAAATGAAAAAAGCAATCGTCTTCTTCTCTCAAGTTTCAACTGCACTTGGCAGTTTCTCACTGCCTCTCTCAAGCAGAAGAAGCTTATTGACATGGAAGATCATCCCGATGAAGAATCCTTCGAGGTTCAAGAGATTCGGAGGTTTCTATCCCTCACATTTATCGTTCATTCCTTGATTTTTATGGGGATCTTAGTTGTCCGCCATTCTCATTCTCTCGAGTACCTTCACCGTGACGAAACTGGAGTATCGATTCCTTCCGATTCGGAGACTTCGGCTCAAAATCTCCGCTGGATGTAATCTTTTTCGTTTTCTTTTTCATTCTAGCTTTATGTTGTTGTGATCATGAAATTAGGGGGTTTATATGAGTCACATTGTTACGATTGTTTACAGAAAGAGGAAGAGGAAGAGGAAGAGGAAGAGGAGATACTCCTTCTTCCCATGGAAGGTAAAGTCTCGGAGATTCCCACTGCGGACTATCCCCCCCCCCCCCCCCCCCCCCCCCCCCCCCCCCCCCCCCCCCGTTTCGGAAGAGGAAGAGGAGATCATGAAATTAGGGGGTTTATATGAGTCACATTGTTACGATTGTTTACAGAAAGAGGAAGAGGAAGAGGAAGAGGAAGAGGAGATACTCCTTCTTCCCATGGAAGGTAAAGTCTCGGAGATTCCCACTGCGGACTATCCCCCCCCCCCCCCCCCCCCCCCCCCCCCCCCCCCCCCCTTTCGGCAGTGTCTTTCTTTAGGAAGATTTACTCTGATGTGTTTGAAGCTGGAGGTTTGGTTATAAATGGTAAAAATACCTTATTCAATCATTCTTGTTTGTCCATCTACTTAGATGTTGCTGACGCTAATGATTTGCCTTCCGGGTGGAGCAGATATTCACCCTTCAGCCTGGCTGTAGTGAATCAATCCAACACCAACTATTCCATCACAAGAGGTCTTTTTAGTTGTTTAATTTTCTATAGCACTCGTACTGGCAAATGTTTTTTTTTTTATTTATTTCTCTCGATCAGTGTTGGATTTGCAAGGACTCATATGGTAGACCTTGCTTTACTTGAATATTGAAGTAGGCATATGATTAGTGATCAATACGTTGAGTATGCACTCTTCACTGTAATTTCTTTCTTTTTGCACGGCTGCAGAGACCACGCAAGATTTCAGTGTAAAATCAAAAGATTGGGGGTTTGAATCATTCATGAATCTCAGCGACCTCCATGATCACACTCTTGGATATTTACTGGATGATACTATTCTGGTTGAAGCTGAACTTTGGAAGGTGACTCTAAAAAAAAAAAAACAAGAGACTGATTTTGTTGGACTTAAGAAGCAACTTACTCCCTGGTTTTGCCTGAATATGTTAAACATGTTTTTGACAGGTGAGGCAAACGGAAGAGGAGGCTCTCTTTAATACACTTAAATTAATTTTGCAGGTGGAGACAAAGACTCCCGGTGAGTGTTATGCATCTTGTGGTGGATGTACGTGGGGAGAGAGATTGAGACATTTGAGACTTATTTGTTCTGTTTTTCAAGAAAAAACTAAAGTGTAATGCAAAATAATAACTAAAAACTAAAAATTCAATTCAAAAAATCAAATATAAAAACCATGAAAAGTTGAAAACAATCAAGACATTTTTTGGGGTTAAAAAATAGAATTCAGGATTGTTGAGTATATTGAGTTTTTTAAATAATATATGCCAGTAGCCAAATCAATACAGTAATTTTACTTTGCTATTGGAAAGCAATCTATCAAATATTCTCTCCCACCACTTCCACTTACAGTAATACATACATTTTCAAACATTCAGCTAAATGATTCATTTCCAACAGCAACCATCGATGCAAATGTTGGATAAAAAAGCCATGGGGCTTTTAATTTAAATGTGGAAGGAAATGGTCATTATTTTAGGTTCACCACAGTAAAAATATTTTTGCAGAATAAGCAAAGAAATCAATAAAAGAGGGGAAAAAAAAAAAAAAAAAAAAAGGGGGCACGAGTGAGTCACACGTGTGAATAGAGGCGTCATCATCTTCTCATCTTCCCAAGTTCCGGCTGGCTCGCTCTCTCTTTTTCCTCTCGATCAGTTGCGGTTAGACAGACAGAGTTAAAATCTTCCTTTCGAGAAGGCGGGCGAGCTAGTAGTTGCTGTTACGATTACTGCAAAACTTACGAAGAAGAAGAAGAGCGATTTCGATTCAATAATTGTGTTACTTTCGTCGGTTGAATCTCTCATGCTGAGGTATTATTTCTCATCGATTTGCTAATTGGTCCCACGATCGTTAGCTGTTGTTGACTAGCAAAAGTAAATGAATCCTTTTTTTTTTTTTGAAATCATCTCTGTATAGAGTTTCTCGCTTCCATGAGAAAATTAGATTTGATGATTCTGAAGTTTTATTTTTTTTCTGAAGTTTCATTTTGATGTTGTGGTTACTTTTGCTTTTACAACAAGTGGTTATGATTTGGGATTGTTTCTTTTAAACCTAATTTGGAGTTTTGGTATCAGTGTTTTGGAGAATTAATTTCCAGCGATGCCTTCTCTCCAGCTACTGCAGTTAACTGAGCGGGGTCGGGGTCTTGTAGCTTCAAGACGGTAACTATTACTATTGCTTTGCTTTGCTTCTTCTTTTGTATCCTTTTTTATCTCTTCTTGGGGGATTGCGATATCTTTTTTGTTTTTTGTTTTGTTTTGTTTTGTTTTGTGTTCGTTATTATTTTGTCCTCTGTTAAATTCTATAGGAAATCTATACTGCTTGCTGCTGGTATCGTGGCTGCCGGTGGAGCTGCTGTTTACTTAAAATCAAGGATCAGCTCCCCTAGGCTCCGTGGTGATGATGATGATGGAGCATTGGAAAAGCGGACAGGAAACAATAAGAATGCAAAGAAGAAAGGAGGAGGAGGAGGACTGAAGTCTCTTCAGGTTCTCACTGCTATTCTCTTGTCTCAGATGGGAAAAATGGGTGCCAGGGATCTTCTCGCACTAGTCGCCACTGTGGTATGCTTTTGTTTCATGTTATTCCCCAAGATCTGGCAAAAGTATATGATTATTTTTCTCTTCTTTTATACTTTTACAAATCACAGGTTTTCAGAACTGCTTTGAGCAATAGATTGGCTAAAGTTCAAGGTTTCCTATTCCGTGCCGCTTTCTTAAGGCGCGCGCCACTCTTTCTACGTCTTATCTCCGAGAATATTATGTTGTGCTTCATGCTATCCACGACTCACGCTACATCTAAGTACATAACTGGGGCCTTGAGTTTGCGTTTCAGAAAGATATTGACGAAACTTATCCATTCACATTACTTTGAGGTAACCACCACCTTCTGTGTCTTTTTGAATTGGAGGCAATTCAATTATTTACCATTTCTTCATCGTATTATATGTTTTTGACAAGTGACGACCATATCGAGTATACTTCACACTGCTGGATACAAACTTTAATATTCCTTTATGATTGTTTCAGAATATGGTATACTACAAAATATCACATGTGGATGGTCGGATTACGCACCCGGAGCAACGAATTGCCAGCGATGTACCAAGATTCTCTTCAGAGTTGAGCGAACTTATACAGGATGATTTGACTGCAGTTACTGATGGAATTTTGTATGCATGGCGCCTTTGTTCATATGCTAGTCCAAAATACATCTTCTGGATACTGGTGATTTCTGTTTAATCTTCTGTTTATGTTTTGTCTAACATCCGTTCGCAGTACAATTTTCTATCTGGTCTTTATGAACTAACTTGAACAAGTGTTGTCCAGGCATATGTACTGGGAGCCGGTACTGCGATAAGGACCTTTTCTCCTTCTTTTGGCAAATTGATGTCCAAAGAGCAGCAGTTGGAAGGGGAGTACCGACAACTTCATTCACGCTTAAGGACTCATTCGGAAAGCATAGCATTCTATGGTGGGGAAACCAGAGAGGAATCTCATATACAACAAAAGTTCAAGAATCTTGTTAGTCATATGAGTGATGTCCTTCATGATCACTGGTGGTTTGGCATGATCCAAGATTTTCTGCTCAAGTATCTTGGTGCCACAGTTGCTGTTATTCTGATTATCGAACCATTCTTCTCTGGGCATCTAAGACCTGATGACTCGACCTTAGGGAGAGCCGAGATGCTAAGCAATATAAGATATCACACCAGTGTCATTATTTCTCTCTTTCAGGCTTTAGGAACACTTTCTATAAGTTCCAGGCGGCTCAGCCGACTCAGGTAATACGTTATGAGTTCATATGAGGTAATAAGTTACACCCATCAGTTGTGGTGGCTATGCTTTCTAATTTTGGAAATGTTTTTTCTTCCAACAGTGGTTATGCCGACCGGATTCATGAGTTGATGGCTGTCTCGAGAGAACTCAGTGGTGATGATAGAACATCTTTACAGAGAAATAGAAGCAGAAATTACCTTACTGAAGCTAACTATGTTGAGTTTTCGGGTGTCAAGGTAGTTGGAACACAGATTCATGTTCTTGTAATCCTTCTCCAAAAGGCTGTGTTCTTAATGTTACTTAATGCACTTCAGGTTGTTACTCCAACGGGAAATGTTTTAGTGGAGGATCTCACACTTCGAGTTGAGCAAGGATCTAATCTTCTGATTACAGGTGACCGCTTTACTTCTAGGGAGTGACATTTTATAACTAACAAATTTCCTTTTCATAGCAAGAATTATTGATAGAATAGCCTATGGTGCTACTTTAGCCTGCCTGATGTTATCATTATTCTCTCTTTTCATTATTGATTAAACAATATGAATCGTAGGTCCTAATGGAAGTGGCAAGAGTTCCCTTTTCCGAGTATTAGGAGGTCTATGGCCCCTGGTGTCTGGGCACATCGTGAAGCCTGGAGTTGGTTCTGATCTTAACAAGGAGATCTTCTACGTGCCTCAACGGCCCTATATGGCAGTTGGAACACTTCGTGACCAGTTAATATATCCTCTTACTTCTGATCAGGAGACTTTACCGCTCACTGAGACTGGAATGGTGGAGCTATTGGAAAATGTTGGTATCCTATTTACTTCGTGACCTGTTAATAGTAGGATGGATTGTGTGGTTTGACTTTCTTTTGCTTATTTTTGTGGACTTCTGATTTTGTAGGTTGACCTAGAATATTTATTAGATCGCTATCAACCTGACAAAGAGGTTAATTGGGGTGATGAATTATCTCTGGGAGAACAACAGAGATTGGGAATGGCCAGACTGTTCTACCACAAACCTAAATTTGCAATTCTTGATGAATGCACAAGTGCTGTGACAACGGATATGGAAGAACGTTTTGCTGCAAAGGTTCGAGCTATGGGAACTTCTTGCATAACAATCTCCCATCGTCCAGCCCTTGTTGCATTCCATGATGTTGTTCTGTCATTAGATGGAGAAGGGGGTTGGAGTGTTCACTACAAGAGGTTGGATTTGTTTCTTAACCATCTTTGTGAGGGTTACCAAAGTTTTCTTTTGCATTTACTTATTTAAAAGGACTAAACTTCAGGGACGACTCTACACTTCTGACGGACGCTGGAGTTGATTCAGCGAAAATTTCCGATACAGATCGTCAAAATGATGCGATGGTTGTTCAGCGAGCGTTTGCTGCAGCTAGAAAGGTCTCCAACAGCTTATGATTATTATTCTTTTACTTTCGTTGAGGGGTGCTTTGTGGTGGTTATAACCTTGTTACTTGGTGCTGTAGGAATCTGCCACTACTAATTCAAAGGCTCAGGCGTACTTGACACAGTTAATTACAAAATCACCAGTTGTAGATAAAAGTGTTGTGTTGCCTCGTTTTCCTCAACCTAAGACATCCCCAAGGGCGTTGCCATTAAGAATTGCTGCAATGTTACACACATTGGTGAGCTTGAGTTATTAGTGTGAATTTTGTTGAAAACACTTGTACCAATTTTTTGTAACTCAGTAATAAATACATATGCATTTCCTCTTTAGCTTCCTTGGAAGGCGAACTATCTGTTCCATTTGGCTAAACTTATTCGTACCACATTAATGCTAAAAGTAGCTGACCATTTCACTGTTATGTTTCAGATACCCACTCTCTTGGACAAGCAAGGAGGACAACTACTTTTGGTTGCTTGCCTTGTCGTCTCAAGAACATTAATCTCTGACCGAATAGCCTCTTTGAATGGTATACTCTGTTATGTGACCTGATTGTTATTGATAGGGCTCCTTTTCTTACAACCACATGTGATTTTCGCAGGAACCACTGTGAAGTATGTCTTGGAGCAAGATAAAGCAGCCTTTGTTCGTTTGATTGGTTTGAGTGTTATCCAAAGTAGTGCATCTGCTATCATTGCTCCTTCATTAAAGTAATATTTCCTTTTTATGCAAGTTTAAAACTTCGTTGTGTCCTTTATTTTATGGAGTTTTTGTTAGATTGTTAGTTACATTTGCTGATGTGGTTTCAAACATTTTTTCCAGGCATCTAACGCAAAGGCTAGCATTAGGGTGGAGGATTCGTTTGACTCAACATCTGCTACGGAATTACTTGAGAAATAATGCGTTTTACAAGGTCAATTCAGATTTTATGATGCTTAAAGATACTATGCTAGCATGCCCTATTTATGCATTGTGAATTATGACTATGACCTTAAGTTATTCTGTGCAACTTGAGCTACTAAAATAAAGCATGATGTGTTATTTACACTTATGTAAGAAGTATGTTGATCCGCACCGATTTAAAATATATATTCAGTTGTGGTTGGTATTATGCTTCATAGAGGCTGGTTGTTTGTTCTTTTTCTTGTAAGCTAATATCGCAAATTTAGAGACACTAAAGATTTCACATTGGGTTGATATCCATGCAGGTTTTCCACATGTCAGGCAATAGTATTGATGCGGACCAGAGACTCACTCGTGACCTGGAAAAGTTAACCACTGACTTGTCTGGACTTCTTACTGGAATGGTTAAGCCATCGGTTGACATTCTGTGGTAAGTACATTTTGCTAGATTGTTTTCCTGATGTTTCATGGTTTCTTGGTATGAGTTTTCAAATTTTGTTTTTGTAGGTTCACCTGGAGGATGAAGCTATTGACTGGTCAAAGGGGAGTTGCCATACTTTACACATATATGTTACTTGGTCTGGGTTTCTTGAGACATGTTGCTCCCGATTTTGGTGATCTAGCCGGTGAAGAACAGCAGCTTGAAGGGAAGTTTAGGTAACTCTTTTTTACGTTTCTCCAATTTTTCAGATGATTGCGTTATAAAGAGTATCTGGACCAACTTCTTCCTGCTTATTTAGGTTTATGCACGAGAGACTGAACACTCATGCTGAATCCATTGCATTCTTTGGAGGCGGAGCTCGAGAAAAAGCTGTAAGTGTCTTCAGCTCCTTTGCTATAACTGTTGGATTTTGGGCTAGCTATTGACCTATCTTTTGTTTTTCATGGAGCAGATGGTCGACACAAAGTTCAGGGCACTATTGGACCATTCTCTCATGCTCTTGAAGAAGAAATGGTTGTATGGCATACTTGATGATTTCGTGACAAAGCAACTTCCCAATAATGTGACTTGGGGATTAAGTTTGTTGTATGCTTTAGAACACAAGGGAGATAGAGCACTTGTCTCCACTCAAGGTGAAGATTTGTCACACTTTTCAATGTAGGCCACATAAGTTTATAATTTCTCTTTAATTATATAACGCTTTCTTGCATGATGTCTTGATATACCAGGTGAATTGGCACATGCATTGCGGTATCTAGCTTCTGTCGTCTCCCAAAGCTTTATGGCGTTTGGTGATATTCTTGAACTACACAAGAAGTTCCTTGAGCTCTCTGGTGGTATTAACAGAATTTTCGAGCTCGATGAGTTTTTGGATGCTTCTCAGTCAGGTACGCTCACGCTATAAAGTCTCATATGATTGGGAATTATTGGGCTTAGACATGTGTTATAGAGAATGTATTTACTTTTGGGTTGATCATATTCGTCTATATTCAGGTGTTAACTCAGAAAATCGCACAAGCCGCTTGGATTCTCAAGATCGAATATCCTTTTCAGAGGTGGATATCATTACCCCTGCGCAGAAATTGATGGCTAGCCAGTTATCATGCGAAATAGTTGCAGGGAAAAGCCTGCTCGTCACAGGTTGGTGACTTAATAAAATCTTCGTCACTGAAATTTTTGCATGAACGTAGTGTAGAGCTAACGCTAGCAAAAAATATTTTCAGGACCAAATGGTAGTGGAAAGACTTCAGTATTTAGAGTGCTTAGAGATATATGGCCCACTGTATGTGGAAGACTTGCCAAACCATCATTGGATATCAAAGAACTTGGGTCAGGGAATGGCATCTTTTTTGTTCCGCAGCGACCATATACATGCTTAGGGACGCTGAGAGATCAGATTATATACCCTCTATCTAAAGACGAAGCAGAGAAAAGAGCCGCTAAGTTGTATGGTAATCTATAGAGAAACTTATCTCTTACCACCATGATCTTCCTTCATATAATTTTTTATTGTTTGTGAGTAACAGGAGAAAGCTCAACTGAGGCTGGAAGCGTTCTGGACGTTCATCTGAAAACCATCCTGGAGAATGTTCGGTTAGTATATCTTTTGGAAAGAGATGAAAATGGTTGGGATGCTACAACCAACTGGGAAGACATATTATCTCTTGGAGAGCAACAGAGGCTTGGCATGGTAAATTAAATCTCTTATATAGTTGTATGAATAATCTGACTTGTTTCTGGTGTATTAATTCTTTGCGTGTATTGTAGGCACGTTTATTCTTTCACAGACCCAAGTTTGGAATCCTAGATGAATGCACCAAGTAAAATGATCGAGTCTTTCTCCCCCTGTAGTTTTGCAATCTTCTTTCCCCTTTTTGTTTAATACTCTTTTGGATTTGCAGCGCGACGAGTGTTGATGTTGAGGAACAGCTCTACAGAGTTGCGAAAGACATGGGAGTTACTTTCATAACCTCATCACAGGTAAGCTTTTTGTTTTTCGCATTCATTCATTCATTATTATGAACATCAAATAAGAGTTCTTACCAAAAATCTCAAAAACCTCAGCGTCCGGCATTGATACCGTTCCACTCATTGGAGCTAAGGCTGATTGATGGAGAAGGAAACTGGGAGCTACGTTCTATCGAACAGGCGACAGAGTAAAAACTCAGCAAGACACTTAAGAGAAGGTTCTATATACACTAGTTTTAATAATAATAGCAAAGCTAAAGCAAAAAAGCCATAAGACCATATGCAAATGCAAGTAATATCTTTAGCACAAAGTCCTCTATATGGGTGGGTATGTAGTTACTCTGCTTTCGACAGTGTAGGTAGAATTGAATTGGAGAATCTCTCACATGGAGGATTGATTGTTTTTTATCTTTTGAAGAAACAATGTAAGAAAAAAGAAGATGAAAGTGAATTATACATTGATAGGGCATAAAAAATGTACAGTGTGTTTTCCATTTCCGTGGAGATTGATGATATTTTCTTTTGTTGGTATTTACTTTTCATCCTTTGGTTTCTAGTACTCTGTTTTTTTTTTTTTTGTAAGTAGTTTAAGCAGAATTTGTTTGTTTCATAATATAAGTAGCTTTCATAATTTTAAGTAATTTTTATTTTTATTGGGTATAGTGTTATTAATCAAATAATATATATTTATTTGTGATTGGTTTAACTATACCTAATTTATATATCAAATGCTACTTTTGGAAAAATTAATAACTTTCTTAATATTTGTGCATTCATCTAAAATTACTTACAATAAAAAAACAGGGAGTATCATTTAATAAAGTGAACAGATGTGTTCTAAATTTAATGTTTTTTAATAAATAAAAAAAAATTAACAGAAGTAAGGTTTTTTCACTCACAAACAAACAATAGCTCAATTAAAAAAAAAAAAGAAAAAAAAAGAGTGAAGAGAAAGAAAGATGCCAGTGAGAAAGCCTAATACTTCCGCCGCCGATTTGCTTTCGTGGTCGGAAACGCCTCCTCACCAGGTTGCATTGCAATTGCAATGAGTAGAGGAATAACAACAGCTTGTCCGTTCCACCAATATAATGCTGACCAAACCATCCTTCAAGAACACCATAATGGTGAGTCACATCTTCTGTCATTCCAGCCAACACATCACCTTCAACAATAACCAGAGAAGAGTAAGCTTCAAACAAAGTAACAACACATTATTTATTAGAAGATGACTAACACTACCAATGCTGACATATAAGTTTTTTTATATATAAGCGAACTTTGATTGATTTTCTAAATCTTCCTAAAACAATATAAATAAAAAAGGAAAATATAAAAACTATATATATATATAACGTAGCTTCACAGAAAATTGTAAATATAAATGCTTTTTAAAAGCTTCTTCTTAAGAGATAATAATATTTTTTACTTAAAATTGATATCGGTCGGTGGCCACACGCTTATATATAGGCCCATATATAAAAACCAATCAATCAATCAACAGTAATATATATTATATATAAGAGATATATAAATATCCCTAGACCTTATCCTATCTCTCATTGAACAAATACGAGAACATGGAGAGGCAACAGCAAAGGAAGGAGGAAGCATGGGTGATATGGAATATCAGCATGTGCCCGATTCCGGATGGTGTTGATCCTAGTGTGATGGGTACGACAATACAAAAGGCGTTGGAAAGTGCAGGCCACGTCCGCCGCTATGATCAGATCTCCATCACCGCCTTTGGCAACAACCTGATAAAAAAGAAAGACGTCACGAGGAAGCTCTATTCTACTGGAAAAATCTCTCTTATGCATGGCACCAGTTAGTCTTCTTCTTTTGTTTCTTTTGTGTATTATATTTTTTAATGGATTAGGGTTTTCTTTAGATTGAGGGTTTGGTTTCCTTGGCAGAATATCAAACGCAACTGTTAATTTGGTCCCAAAGAACTCGTCCTCCGGCTACTATGATGATCATAGACAGTCATGAGCGACTGGGAGTGGGATGGTTAGCTTCTACACTTTCAGACCTTGAAGATGAGGGATTCACAATTCTTCTTGCATATCCTCAATGTGACGGCATTGCCTAACCCTTGCCACGTTCCTTTTCTAATCAGTGGTATTGGCAAGACTTAGTGTCTGGTAATAAGTTTGTCCCCTCTCTCTCTCCGTTTTTTTTTATATAACCACCAAAATTAAATTGTTTCTGAATTACTTTCCACAGATGAACAAAAGACAATAACAAGCCTTGATCTTAAGGTAGATTGTTATGAAAGGAATTTTGTATTTTGCTCATTATGCTTTTTTAAATCCCAAACCTTTGAAGATTTACGCACCCATCTCAAGACTGAAGGACATGCATATTCTGTAAGCCTCTCTCTCTCTCTTTCTGCTGTTTTTTCTCAATACAAAACATTTTTGCCATCGTCTTATATGTTTCTTTGTCAAGTAGGAGTGGAACCACTCTTGTGATGATAGTGTGGACTGGCTGAACCTTGCTAACTTGCACCTTGGTCGATCACAGGCATGTTTTAACACTACAAGAAAACATCAAGGATTCTGAGGGAAAAAATCGTCGGAATTTCGTCGGAATATCGTTATTCCGACGCAATTCCGACGAAATACGTCGTCGGAAATAATTCCTCGGAATTTCTTTTTCCCTCTGAAATCCCTCGGAATTTTCCGACGGAATTCCGAGGAAATAAATTTCCGAGGAAATTCCGAGGATCCCTTGTTTGTCGGAAAAGTCCTCGGAATATACCGAGGTAGAACTTCGTCGGGATAATTCCTCGGAAGTTCATCGATCGATGCGTGTTTGGACATATATACATCGATCGATAGGAGTATACCGACGGACTTTTTCCTCGGTTTATTCCGAGGAACTGTTCCCTCGGTATATTCCGAGGGATCCGTTCCTCGGAATTTTCCGAGGGAGTTGTCCCTCGGAAAATTCCGAGGGAAATGTCCCTCGCTATGTTTTTTAAAAAAACGGATCGATCGATGCGTTTTTGTTCAAAAACGCATCGATCGATGTAGTGAAAAATATAATTAATTTCCTCGAAATGTAAAAAATATTAATTTTTTGAAAAAATAAAATTTCTGAAATTTAAATTCGAAAATATGAAATTAAAAGTAAAATTGAAATCATACTAATTAATATTCAAAGTTTCACAAATAAAAATAAAACATTCCGAGATTGGGGAAAAAAAAACTACGGGTCTGGCACGTCCGGGAACACCTCGTTCGGGTACATCCTCTGCATCATCTCCATCATTTGCTGGTTCAGCCTCCTCTGTGCCTCATAGCCCGCCTGTTGAGCCGCCATCTGGGTCTCCA
The DNA here is from genome assembly GCF_020379485.1 of Brassica napus. Classification (NCBI taxonomy): domain Eukaryota; kingdom Viridiplantae; phylum Streptophyta; class Magnoliopsida; order Brassicales; family Brassicaceae; genus Brassica; species Brassica napus. Next base: position 54,455,315 of record NC_063450.1, on the reverse strand, counting down.
ACAAAGATATTCGATCATCTTTGTCCTTCAACTGAGCCGTAAGTACTTCTGGATCAACAAAGGGCGGTGGTGCAGAAGAAGGAGGAACCGACCGGGTGCGACGACCCAAACCGAACAAACGTCCCTTCTTCTTTGGAACCGACTGAATAGAAAAAAGCCAAATTTAGAAATTTAAACCAAGAAATAAATGAATTGAACTTAAAAAAAAAAAAACTTACGGATTCAACGATTTCGTTGATTCGAAACCGGGACAAGTTGGTCGAAGCCGTCGAAGCGTCATCCTCGGTTTGAAGCTGAGACACTTCGTCTACCACCTGAGTTTGGACCAGGTCGACCACGTCCCTCACAAGACCGTCATCAATCTGGCCGGTCTTCTTGTTGGTATACGCCCTCCTCATTAGGGCGAGATCATCGACCGGCTCGCCATCATTTTCTTCCGCCTTGAAAAAAAACATAAAATTAAAGAAACATTAGAAATTAGAAGAAATGCACAATAAATTTAAATTCTGAAACTCAAATAATTGAAGAAAAAGCGGTTGAACTTACCATGCGATCTCCGAGAGTGGCAATAGATTGAGCACCCAAGTTATGCTTGTAGATGCCCTTCCCTTTACGGTCGCTCCTGCGGTTGGTGGAGTTGGTGGAAGAAGTTTCTTTCGTCTCCTCCTTATCCCAATGCGCACACAACTCCTTCCAGACCGTATCGTTCATCGACTTTGGGACCTTTTAATTAAAAAAAAAGAAAAAGTTTAATAAATTAAAAAATAGTTTAATAAATTAAAAAATTGTTTAATAAATTAAATCGAACCTTATTGATTTCCCACTTCTTCTTCCACTCGTGGATCTGCTTCCCATAGTTGTCCATTACTTTATGGACGAAGTGGTGATAGATAAAGAGCGTCTCATCGGAATTCCAGTTGAACTCTTGCTGAAAAAAAAACACAATTAGTAGAAAATTTATATTAAAGATTAAAAATATAAGTAAAAAATTAGAATACTTACCGCAAACTGACGAAACCACAGAACCTGCTTGTCGGTTGGGAAGTGAGTGAAAGTCGGATGTCCACTGTCGAGGGCCGAGTACATCATACGGTTGATCCATGCGCTGATCCCGTTCCCGGATCGGTTGAACCTTATTAAAAGAACAAACGGTTAATAATGAATCCAAATTTAAAGAAAAAAAAATGTTTAATTACCATGTTTGACCCCGTCCATGTGGATACGGAGTGAGATACGGAAGATGGTCACGACCGGGCTGTTGAACCAACTCCGCAACCCTCATCACTCCCGGAGGACCCGGAGGAACAGGAGCGGATGCAGCAGCGGGAGCGAGAGGAGCATGAGCGGGTGCAGCAGAGGGAGATGTATGGTTGGAGCTGTGGGGCGAAGGGGAATCCTGAAAATGGCTGGAATCCCGAGACTGGCTCCCCGTACCACCACGACCACGACGCTGTCGAGGCCGGGTCTGATCATCATGAGACCTGTAAATTAAAAAAATATATTTAATAAATACAGAAATATATAAATTAATTTTTTTTATTAAAAAAAAATCCCAAATAATTTAATCACAGAAAAAGATTTATATATATTAAATTTTTTTAATAAATATATAAAAATAGTTCTAATAAACAAAAATAGTTTTAATAAATAAAAATTGTTTAATAATTAAAATGTTTTGTAAAATCCAAAAAATCGAATTTATATAGAAATTTTTTTTTGTAAAATCCAAAAAATCGAATTTATATAGAAAAATCGTTTTGTAAAATACAAAAATCGATTTTATATACAAAAATCGATTTTATAAATACAAAAAATAAAAAAATTATAAAAAAATTCTAAATCAATTCAACAAAACAAATTATTCAACCAAATCACAATTCTAAACCTATTATACAACCAAATCACAATCCTAACCAATCACCCTAACAAAAATCTATCAAAACTACACAAAAACCTAACAAATAGAACCTAAGAGAGTGGGATAGGGTCCTTACATGATTTGTGTAAGAGAAGAGGGAGATCGCCGGAGATATCGTCGGATTTCAGGGGGAAATCGCCGGAGAGAAAGAGAGGAGTCGCGCAGAGGAAGAAGAGAGAAATGGGGAAGAAGAAGGGGCTCGTGGTTATAAAACCTAGGGTCCGACGGACATTATCCGTCGGAATTCCGTCGGAATTCTAATTTCAATTTTCGCGAAATATTTGCCCGGTAAAATGAAAATATTCCGAGGAAATTCCGACAGATAGTAAAATATCCGTCGGAATTTCCTCGGAATATTCCGAGGAAATACCGAGGAACTAGTGTTTGGGGTTTCAAAACATCAATTTTTTTTGCCGTATTTCATTTCTTATACAATTGTAATGCATACCATTGAGGATTCTTTGTATACATGAGCATAAACCATGAAATAACAAATTTCAAAACTAATTGAAAGTATTCCCTTTACCGTTCGTTAAAAGGTATAAGTGTTTCTCTTATGTTGCGAGATTTCGTTCATACAATCGGAAAAGTGTTAATTATACGGTAAGGAACAAATTTTTGACTTCATAATGAACGTAAGACACTTAATAAGGGTTATATAGGTGTTATTCAAACGGCAAAACGTTGTTTTCGGTTTAAAAACCCTATTTCCTCGGAATTTCCTCGGATTATTCCGAGGGAACTCCGACGAAACCCTCTTCTTCCTCGAAATTTCCTCGGAATATTCCGAGGAAATTCCGACGAACTAGTGTTTGGGGTTTCAAAACGTAATTTTTTTTAAAAAAACGCATCGATCGATGCGTTTTTGAACAAAAACAAATCGATCGATTACTAAGATGGCCCGGGCCGTAAGATTGTGATCGATCGATGAGAGTATCCCATCGATCTATCGACAATCTGAATTGTTCCTCGGAATTTCCTCGGAAAATCTTGTATGTTTTTTTAAAAATGCATCGATCGATGCGTTATAGAACAAAAACGCATCGATCGATTACTAGGATGGACCGGGCCGTAAGATTGTGATCGATCGATGAGATTAACCCATCGATCTATCGACAATCTGAATTGTTCCTCGGAATTTCATCGGAAAATCTTGTATGTTTTTTAAAAATGCATCGATCGATGCGTTATAGAACAAAAACGCATCGATCGATTACTAGGATTTACGGGGCCGTAAGATTGTGATCGATCGATGAGAGTAACCCATCGATCTATCGACAATCTGAATTGTTCCTCGGAATTTCGTCGGAAAATCTTGTATGTTTTTTTAAAAATGCATCGATCGATGCGTTATAGAACACAAACGCATCGATCGATTACTAGGATGGACCGGGCCGTAAGATTGTGATCGATCGATGAGAGTATCCCATCGATCGATCGACAATCTGAATTGTTCCTCGGAATTTCCTCGGAAAATCTTGTATGTTTTTTTAAAAACGCATCGATCGATGCGTTATAGAACAAAAACGCATCGATCGATTACCAAGATGGCCCGGGCCGTAAGAATGTGATCGATCGATGCGTTATAGAAACAAAACGCATCGATCGATGCGTGTTCGGAAAACAGAATTATAAGGCAAAACCCGACCTTTTTTGGATCTAAACCTTAGAACTCTCATCCCCTCCGATTTCCCCTATAATTCGCCCCCCCCTTTCTCTCTCTATAATCATCCGATTTGAACAATTTTGGGCTCTATTCCACTTGATTTTTCGAGCTCTACCTGATTCCTACACTCGTCTTCACCCTAAGACAGGTATACTCCGCGAATCTCCACATTCTGAAATCGTGTTCTTGAGCAATTTTTTGGGTTTTGTGAATTTCTTATTTCCGTGTTGATTCCTTGATCAAATATGCATGAAACAGATGTTTAAACATGGAATAGAACACAATTGTCTGTGATCAACGAGTTTGGAACATGATTTGAGATGATTTAGGGATAGAGAATTTTTTTCAATTTCGTTTTTTTTTATCACAACTCGATTTTGCTTTTCATTTTCATGTTCAGCTTTGCCTTCTTAATTGATTATAACCATGTTGAGAGCAATGATTCTATTTTGTAGAGAATGAAGCGCACGAAAACATCAGCAAAGAAAAACACACAAGAAGCGGGTTCGTCACAGCTGGAGAAGCAAAGGCCAAAGAAGTGGGATAAGTCTGATACCACCCACTACAACAACATGAAGAAGGTAGCCGTTCCGGCTACACAACTAGCATGTCCTGAGACGATGACAATATTGGGAATCAAAGCAGACATTGAAGGACTGTTCCAGAACATGGGTCTAGGCCAACTATGCAACCTCAAGGAACCCACTTATCCGGAGTTGGTACGCCAGTTCATAGCATCCGCATACGTCACCCGTCCCGATGATAGCCATCAGGAAGGTTTTCTGGCATTCGTAGTGCAGAAAGTATACTATGAGGTATCTTTCACAGACCTCTGCGGACTATTTGGATTGAGTGCGGGGGAGAGGACATATGGTCTTTATTGGACTTCAGAGCTGTTGAACTTCTGGGAAACGATTGGCACAGGGGTTTATAGATCTTCTCAGGCAAAGGAGTCACTTATCCGGAGCCCAGTACTGAGATATGCGACACGCCTCATTGGCTCATTGCTATACGGGACAACCACAGCCGCATCAGTCACGCAATGGGAGTTGTGCCTCCTGTACCAAGGTGTGAGGCATTTGCTACCGGCATTTGGAAACTCTACATTCCCACCTGCTACTGCCTTCAACATGGGAGCGGTGCTGGCCGCAAACTTAGCAGGATACAAGGGGAAAGTAACCAAATCCAAGAGCAATGCATGTGGATTTGGTGCAGTGATTACTCGGATCCTTAGACATGTGGGTGTAGACTGTGAGAACCACCAGGTAGCACTGGACAGATCGAACAACATTGCTTGGAACTACCTGGATGTCATTTCTCTAGTAAGTAAGGAGTTCATAGCTGGTCCCCACTCGAGGATCGATCGGGATGGTCCTTACGTCTACGTATTCCAGGACCGAGCGAAGAAAACACTCTACTGCCACCTGCCTCAGATCGGCCTGACTGCTCTACTTTCAGAGGCTGCAGTTGAGTTTCTACCCCCTGCTACCGCACTAGTAGACAAGCCATCCTTCTTCACGCCAAAATATCAGACCAAAGGCAAGGGCGTGGTTGATGAAGAAGGACAAGATGAGGCTGCACAAGCCATTCCAGATGATTCACAACCCCATCAGCTACTCCCATCAGACTCCAGCCAGTACAAGCTGCAAGAGCTTCCACCGAACGCCACTTCGCGCCAGCAACAACATTGGAGAGATCAGAGCATAAAGACAAACAACGACATGCTACACAAGATCTGGGCTGCCATTTCACGTATCAGGCCGTGTCGTTGCCAAAAGGATGATGTAGTTCATCGGGACAACTCTCCATCCAGCTCTGGTTCGGGTTCGAGTGGTACACACATGGTAAGAAAGAGGTCCAAGAGACCCAACGATGCAGGAACATCTGGAGCAGGAGACGAGGAGTAGGAGCTATCACCGGCTATTTTATTTTCTTTTCTATTCTAACGTTTTATGGTCTTATTTTCTGTTAATTTTGAACTGAGTTTTTTTTTAGGTTTCTTAATTATGAGTTCGTATTTCTTTTACATGGTTTCTTTGTTTTATTTGGTTGTGTTTTGTGTAGCTTTTAATTCGTATTCAGCTTTGCCTTGCTAGATAAACCAAATAACTATTATCCAAGGAAAGAGGTTATATCAAGTGTTCCTCGGAATTTCCTCGGTATTTCTTAAAAAAAAAAAAAAAATAAGTTCAATGGTAGTCTGTTTCCGAGTCATCATCACCAGATGAATCTGAATCTGGATCTTGGTGAAACTCTCCAATTACTGGTTCATCCTCTACGTGAACGACGGCTTCCTCTCCAAAGTCGGTTAAATCGACTACAAGGCCAACTCCAGCTAAATCTTCTGCTGCACTACAGTTGCCGGATGTGCTTGGTTGTAGTGGGTCTTCCAGCTCAGAACTTCCCTGAACTCGGCCTCTCGGGTTGAGTCTTGTAACAGTAACCCATGGATCATCTCTGTTCCTTACCCGGGGGTACTTGATATAACAAACCTGTAACATTTAGAAAAATTATAAATTAATACACATGATGATGAATCATTCTGAATAATTAACATTTAATTACCTGATCGGCCTGGGAAGCAAGAATGAAAGGATCATAATATTGCAGCTTTCGCCTCGAATTTACTGATGTAACACCAAATGCATCTGTTCTCACACCTCGATCTGGGGTGTTGTCGTGCCAATCACAATAGAAAACAGTACAGCGCAATCCAACCATGCCCAAATACTTGATTTCCAAAATCTCATGTATGTGTCCGTAGTATACATCATCTCCTGATGCAGAACAAACGCCAGCATCATAAGTCGTACTCGAACGTCTCCTCTTCTGAGTTGTGAATGCATATCCTCGAGTACAAAATCTCGGATATGACTTCACAACAAAGTTTGGTCCAACGACCATCTCACGTATCCAATCGTCAAATGTTTCACCTCTGGCCAAACCAGCAGACACCTATTAATAGCACATATATATATATTATATCAATAAATGTGAATTAGTATAAATATGTGATAAAATATATTTTAATTTGTTTAAAGCACTCACATAAGTAAACATCCATCCAGTAAATTCTCTCTGCTTCATTTCTTCTAGTTCGTCCTCTGTGGCGTATCTATACTCGAACCGCTTTTCTGCCATGAAAATCCTGTATATGATGACAATAATGTAATTAATTAAGATTTAAATTTCAACTTGTTAAAATAAAAATTTGTAAGCTCATTTATTTACCTCTCATATTGAAGAACGTCTTCGCAGTTGGTGAGCAAATATGTTTGCAAATGACTGCGCTCCTGCTCAGTAAGTCGACGGTCCTTTGGTTTTCCGCTAAGTCGTCCAACGTCTGTGAAAATGTCTGGAACCGTAACATGATATGTTGCCCGTTCGCCTCTATCATCATGCCGAGCAGGTCTTCTGTTTTTGGTCTGAACTTCTGCTGGAAAGTAGTACTCGGCAAAGTTTGAAGTTTCTTCATTGATCATCTGTGCGACTATAGAACCTTCCACCCTACTTAAATTTTTCACCATCTTCTTCAAATGGAACATATACCGCTCATACAGATACATCCATCTATACTGCACAGGACCACCAAGTTCCAATTCTCTTGCCAGGTGAATAACAAGATGCTCCATAACATCAAAAAATGAGGGAGGAAATATCTTCTCAAGGTTGCACTGAATCACGGCTATGTTAGTCTTCAAATTTTCAATACCTTCAAGAGTCACTGATCTCGTGCATAAATCGCGGAAGAAACCACTTATCCCTGCAATTGCTTCATGAACATTTCGTGGTAATATTTCCTTGAAGGCGAACGGAAGGAGGCGCTGCATCATTACATGGCAATCGTGGCTTTTCAAGCCAGTAAACTTTCCTTCCTTTCTGTCGATACAGTTACGCAAATTTGATGCGTAACCGTCTGGAAATTCCACATCGTTTGAAATCCAATCAAAGAACGCATCTTTTCCCGCTGCATCAAGTCGGTATATGGGAAAAGGAGCCCTACCATTCTCATCAACATGAAGTTCTGAACGAGCACATATATCGACTAAATCCAGTCTTGACTTCAAATTATCCTTTGTTTTACCTTGAACATTAAGGATCGTGTTCATGAGATTGTCAAAAAAGTTCTTCTCAATATGCATGACATCTAAATTATGCCTTAGCAGATGATCCTCCCAGTATGGCAGATCCCAGAAAATACTTTTTTTGTGCCAGTTATGTAGTTCTCCAACAGCATCTACCGGAAAACGCTCATGTCCACCGACTTCTGGCGTCCTTTCTGCACCAAAATCTCTTAGTTGTATCTTCAAATCTTTCCCACAAATTTCCGGAGGTGGACTGTCAAACACCCTCTTGTTCTTCGTAAACAAATTCCTACTCCTACGATATGGATGATCAGGTGGTAGGAATCTCCTGTGACAGTCAAACCAACACGTTTTCCTTCCGTGCTTTAGTTGGAAAGCATCAGTGTTATCTTGACAATATGGACATGATAGCCTTCCATGCGTTGTCCATCCAGACAACATACCATATGCTGGAAAATCACTTATTGTCCACATTAGTACTGCCCGCATTTGAAAGTTTTCTTTACACGAAACATCGTATGTTTCAGCACCTTGAGCCCATAGTTGTTGCAACTCATATATTAGTGGCTGAAGAAACACATCAAGTGATCTCTTAGGATGCTCTGGTCCGGGAACGAGAATCGAGAGAAACAAAAACTCTCGTCGCAAGCACAAGTTTGGGGGGAGGTTGTATGGTGTAAGAATGACGGGCCATAGAGAATACTGTCTTCCACTCTTGCCAAACGGACTGAAACCATCAGTACATAATCCAAGGTAGACATTTCTTCTCTCATACGCAAAGTCGGGATACTTTGATTGGAAATGCTTCCACGCTTTTGCATCTGAAGGATGTCTGATCTCACCATCTGTTGAGTGCTCCGCATGCCATCTCATTGGTTGCGCTGTGCGTTCAGACAGATACAACCTCTGCAACCTTTCCGTCAAAGGTAAATACCACATCCTTTTATATGGCACTGGAACTCTTCCAATTGTATCTTTATAACGAGGCTTTCCACAAAATTTGCATGTAACCCGCTGTTCATCCACCCTCCAATAAATCATGCAGTTGTCGCTGCATACATCTATTACCTGATACGATAAACCAAGACCAGCTACGAGTTTCTGAACCTCGTAGTATGAACCAGGAGCTACATTATCCTCGGGTAGAATACCTTTTACAAAATCAGCAATCGCATCCACACAGTCTTCAGCCAAATTATAATCTGTTTTAATGCCCATCAATCTTGTAGCAGATGATAAAGCTGAATGACCATCTCTGCAACCTTCGTACAATGGTTGCTTTCCAGCATCCAACATATCATAAAATCTCCTAGCTTCTGCATTGGGTAAATCTTCCCCTCTAAAATGATCATTTACCATCTGCTCAGTACCTACACCATAATCTACATCCGTTCTAATTGGTTCTTCTAATCTAACCGCTGGCTGAGGTTCACTAGTACTACCATGTTCATAATCAGTTTCCCCATGATGATACCAAATTTTGTAACTTCGTGTAAACCCACTCAAATATAGATGAGTCCAAACATCCCACTCTTTAATAACCTTTCTATTTTTACAATTAGAGCAAGGACATCTTAACATACCTGTTTTTGCTTCCGGTTGTCGGTGAACTAACCCCATGAATTCAGTTATACCTCGTTGGTATTCTTCCGTAAGCAATCTCGTGTTCGGATCCAAATGAGGTCGATCGATCCAAGAACGAAAATAATTTGAAGAAGACATATTTTTTATGAATCAAATTCGTGTGTAAATAGAGTAAGAGGGAGGATGAAGATATGAAGTGAATGAAGAGGAAGAGGAGTGCTTGTATTTATAGTTTAAATCCTGCCGACATACCGAGGAAATTCCGACGGAATTCCGACGGACAAAACTAGTTCGTCGGAATTTCCTCGGAATTTTGTAAAATCCCCCAACGGCTCTCCAACGGCTATAATATTTCCTCGGAATTCATCGGTTTTTTTCGAGGAACAGGGTTTTCCTCGGAATTTCCTCGGAATATTCCGACGGACTGTAGTTTCCTCGGAATTCCGTCGGTATATTCCGAGGAAATTCCGAGGAAACCCAATTTTGTGTTTCCTCGGAATTTCCTCGGAAATTCCTCGGTATATTCCGAGGATTTCATTTTCCGTCGGAATGTCCGTCAGAATATCGTTGTTTTCTTGTAGTGTAATCTTTATATCTCAACTCAAAGTTGATATTTGTAATCTCTAACACCGACTGACTAATTCCACTGCAGGAGTGGGACCTTAGGGCGGCTCGAGATTTCTTTACCCGTTTATCGTTCAAGTACGGGGAGAACCCCGACCCTGTTGATCTGAAAAATCAGAATAAGGCATGTCTTAATCCTATATATCTCATCTCAAAGTTGATATTTTTTATTTTTTAATTTACATCCTCTCCTCTAACACTGACTTCCTTCCACTGCAGGAGTTGGACATTCTGGCGGCTCGAAATTTGCTTACCCATATAAGGGAAAAGTACGGCCTCAAACTCGACCACCTTTTGACCTACTGGCAAGTTTACATTTCTTTTCCTTTTTGAGTTCCAACTAATTTACATAGCTTTGCTTTTTTTTTCTATTTACCCTGACTTTGGTTTTATTCTAAAGTTTTGAAGACATATCTGAAGATGAAGGATAAGCTTGGCGAAGAAGCGGCGAGGAGGGTGTTGCAGTTTTCATATGGTTTATTTACTGGTTTTATGTAATTAATCAAACTTACTTACTTTTTTTTTTTTTTTCCCAAATTGTTATTTATTAGGGCCAAGCCCAGGGCCGAAGCCCGAACAAAACGAGTACAAACCAAAAGCCCAGAGAAACAACGGGCCACAGAAAGCAAACACACAAAGAGCCGAAGCCCATAAAATACATAGCGGCCCAAACGGCCCACAGTACTCGACACGGGCAGTTGGCTCTTAAACGCGCCGCAAGGAAATAGGTTTGGACCACGTATCTTCATCTTAGCCTTCCGCACACCACGTGGAACCTATCTCGACCTGAACGATGCCATCGCCGGAGATCAACCCCGACACCATTTAAAGCCGGAGCTCCTAACTTGCAGAGCCTCCGCACATCCAAAAACCGTTTATCAACGTCGAACTGTCTTCACGCCAGAGGGTTCATCGGATTACCGAGAGCGCCTCCGACTTTGGACCACCAGACACGCAGGACAGTCGAACCGTAAACCGCACTCACATCATCGTAAACCAAAACCACCGCTAACAAACTCGAAACTAGTTACCTCACCCAAACCAATGGGTTCCAAGTCGGCATCAAAGAGCTGTGTGAGCCTCCTCTCACCGTAATCCAAAAGCCGGCGAAGAGAGCTAAGGGAGCCTCCCCTTCCCGAAAGCAAGAGTGGCGTCGGTGGAACTAAAGAAAACCTCCACCCCCCACGAAGAACCGACGTCAATGGAGCTAAGGAAGCCTCCATCGCCCGGAGAAAAGTCTGCGTTGATGGAGCAAAAGAGACGAGCCACCACAAGGCAAGCACGAACTGTCTCAGAAGTACCGGAGACGCACGCGCCGGACGGAGGAAGATACCCTCACCCAACTCAACAGAAACCAAGTAAAAAATAGACTAAAATGAAGAGGAGAAGAAGAACCTCCCTCACGTAGCGGCGGTGAGGAGCACGGCCAACCACGGAGGGAGATCGCCCGTAAACAAAAAAGGACCGCTCTGTTTATATTTGGGAGTGACTTTTCTAGAGAAGTTTATCAGAGTCCTATCAATCAAACTTACTTACTACTGTGTTATCTTTTGGGGGTGGGGCTAACGTGTGTTTTTTTTTCAAATTTTCTTGCTAAATATTTTTAATAACAATTAAAAATAACCAAATTTAACTTATATTATTAACTAGGGGCTGGCCCGGGCTTTCAACGATTAAAAAGTATTTTTCAACACATTCAGTCTTTCATAAGAGCATAGAAGTTGGTTTCAACACATTCAATCCACTTTTAGCTTTGAAGAAACAAAAAGATGATTTATACATTGTTAGACATAAACATATTGTACAGTTTGTTTCCATCTTGTCTTTGTTGGAATTACTACTTTTATCTTTTAGTTCTTTCATTTAATAATACTTTTTTTTTAAATGTGAATTTTAGAATAAAAAGTAAATAAATTATAGAATTCAAAGTAAACAAGTCTTTCACTAGCAAACCATAGCTCGACAAAAGCTCATATAGAAGAGATCAAGAGAGAGAGAGAGAGTTCAGACTTAGAAAGATGGAGAGAAGGACGCCAGTGAGAAAGCCAAACACTTCCGATCTGCTTTCCTGGTCGGAAACACCTCCTCCACCTCCTCACCACTCACAAACGCCTCCAAACACAGGAAGAATTGCTCAGGTTACTTAGCAAAAAAGAATTGCTCAGGTTACAAGTTTAAAGAGATGAATGGCAGTGGCATATTTGCTCATGACCCAAAAGACGCATCTGAATCCGATGCTACTACTGGACTTCGTTACTATCAAGTACTAACCCCTGTTCGGGAACGCGCTAAGGTCGGGTTGGACCTAGCGCCTAAAGAAAAAATCGGGGATTAATCGAAAATTATACGGGGCGGAATTTTTAGATTGTTTACTATGTTATAAAACATGTTAATCTTTAATTGTGTATAACATTAATACATTTTCATGTTTAAGATTGTATAAAACACACAAATAGAATATATAAACTTAATATATTATAATTTTCATCAAAATTATGAATATAAATGATATTTATAAAATTTTAGATCAAATAAATATATACAAATATTATTAAAAATAAAATAAAAATAATAAATAATAAAAAAATAGATTAGGCGGCTAGGCGGAAGAAATCAGATATCCGATTTTTTCAACCGATTTGACATAAATCGGGGCGGAAGAGTGACTCGTAGCGCCCAGGCGACCGCCTAGCCGATTTTTAGAACAGGATTATTAACTTTTACTTTTGTCTCTCTCTTATTATGTTTCTCAACTGATATATATATAGACAAGTGTGAAAACAGAAATGATTTTGGTTAATTTTGCAGCTAACACTCAACGGAGTGAGTCAAGATATCTTTCAGCGCTGACGGGAATGTTTCCCCCAAGAAACCAACCACTTTAACTGAGGTTGCAAAGCAAAGAAAGCTGAGCGGAAACTTGCTAACCGAGGCAGAGCTAAAGAGCAAGAAGCAGATATCAAGTGCTAAGATGGAAGAGATAAGCGGTCACAACATCTTCGGACCTCCAACTGAGATTCAGCCTCCTCGATCATTAGCTGCTGCTCAACAAAAAGCTAGAAGAGGTAACAGAGACATGGGTGAGCCTGCACCAAGAAACCTACGTACTTCTGTTAAAGTTTCCAATGTAAGTAATTCTATACCATTCTTGTCATATGCTTCTAAAAGAAATATAGAGAAACTGATTTATTTGTTCCAACAGCCTGCAGGAGGACAGAGCAACATACTGTTTAGTGAAGAGCCAGAGGTGAAGACATCAAAGAAGATACACGACCAGAAGTTTCAGGAGGTCACAGGGAATGGTATATTCAAAGGAGACGAATAGCTCGGAGCTGGAGAAAAGCAGCTAAGCTCGGCTAAACTGAGGGAGATGAGCGGAAACAATATATTTGCAGACGGGAAGGCAGAGTCAAGAGACTACTTTGGAGGAGTGAAGAAGCCTCCAGGCGGTGAGAGCAGCATCTCATTGGTCTAATAAAAACTAGTGGCTAGTTTGGTATTTAACCTCAAGCTTTCTCACGTTTCATACGTTTCTTTAGACTATTTAGATGATGTTTCGGTTCTTGCCAGTGTCGCTTTGAGCTTTATCTATATGTATGTATGGGATGTGGCCTTATTTGACATTAAACCGTTTGGTGTTAGAAGTTTGTTAATCTTTTGTAGACATTTAAAAGTAAGTATTCTTACTGAGTGAGTCCCACGCTGCATGAATAGATAAGACGTCGTGTAAGTATCCAAAAAGTGAATAAAAAAAAATAAACCGACTTCACTGGGGATCGAACCCAGAATCTCTGGTTTCGTAGACCAGCGCCTTATCCATTGGGCCATGAAGTCCTTCTGTTGTAGTAGATACTAGTAAATACAATATATAAAATAGATAATAAAACAAAAGGGGCGTGAGGGTCTACGGTTTTGGTTTCCGCGTCACCGTCGCTCACCCGCAGTCTCTACCGAATATGATTTATGATCTTTCTTTCTTTATAAGCTGTTAAGCTGTCTCCAAAAAAATTCTGAAGAGAGAGTTTTGGATAAGATAGACAAGGGAGAGAGAGAGAGGGATGATTTACTTTTTTAAGAAGTTTCTGTTTTGCTATGTGTGGCGTTTTAGGTAGATAATCTACAGCTAGCTATTACAAGAGAGAGAGAGAGAGCTGACTCAATCTGTGGTGTAGATTGATCAGAAAGATCGTGTGGGAATCTGAAAGTTTTTAATCTTTACTAAAATTAGAATACTTTGTATAAAAATAGGAGGGAAGAAGAAGAAGAATGGGGAAGAAACACAAATCATCATCATTGAGAAGCAAAGCAGTTCACTTTGTCACCGATCTCACCACCGGTCTCCTTAATCCCATCTCTGATAAACCACCCTCCTCCGCTCCTCCTCTTCCGGTATCTATCCATCCAAAGTTTTCACCTTTTTTGCCTTGTTGTTTGTTGTTGACTCAGTCCATGTTGGTCTTTGGGGTTTGTTGTTGACAATTAGAGTCTTTATTTTTGCTTGGTCTTAATGGGGTTTCTGTTTTAATGGCAAAAGAGAGTTGCTTTTTGACAACATTTTGTGTGATCGATCATTCTCTTCAATAAGAAGGGCTCCTTTCTGTGTTTTTCCTGATTATTCAATTTTTGGCTTTATAACTAGGATGAGGAAGAAGATGAGTCCAAGAGAGATCAACTAGCCTCCATCACTGAGGAGGACCATCAGTCTAAAGACGAACCAGACACTTCTTCCTTCTCTGCTTTCCTTGGCTCCCTCTTGTCCTCACACCCCAAGGATCAACAAGAAGACGAAGAGGCTGAATCAAGCGATACTTCTTCATCATCATCATCCTCTTCAGTGAATACAATGAAGGAAACTACTACTAGTGTTGCAAAGAAGAGCTTGTTGTCCAAGTATAAACAGCATTTCAAGAACTTTTACCAGGCTGTTAAGCTTTCCAAGGATCGAAAGGGGGTGAATACTGCTGAGGTTAAAACGGACGATGACGATGGCTTGGAGATGAAGCAGATGCAGGATAAACATGAAACAGCAACAACTGTAGTACAAGCCATTATTATACCTGAAACTTCAGAGCCCTCTCTTCTTTTGACTGACCAGTCAAGACGTTCCCTTTATTCTTCACTCCCTGCTCTCGTTCAAGGCAGGAAATGGATTTTGCTTTATAGGTGAGACAAAAAAAAACACACACACTTTCATTGTTTAATTTCTAGTTCTATCGATGTGTGTGTGTGTGTGAGTGATCCTTTGGGTTTGTTTCAGTACATGGAGGCATGGTATATCACTGTCAACGCTGTACAGGAAAAGCCTCCTCTGGCCTGGTCTCAGTTTACTGGTAAACTTAAAACTCAAAATGTTGGTTTAAAGTATGGACCTCTTATCTATGGACAAAACCAATGTTGGTTTCAGGTTGTTGGAGACAGGAAAGGTTCGGTGTTTGGTGGACTTGTGGAGGCGCCTTTGATACCAACTGATAAGAAGTATCAGGTTTGGCTCCCCTCCCCCAAAGATCCAATCTTTTAATTAGATTCCGTTTCTTTTCATCTCTAGTTGATGTTCTTTTGTCTCTGCGTTGTTGTTTGTGTTTAGGGAACCAACAGTACATTTGTTTTCACTGATAAGTCTGGACAACCCACTATATACCGTCCCACAGGTATTTGCTCAAGCAACAACATAGAGCTTCTTCTTGGAAGTCTTTCTTATTCACTTGTAATTTTTGAGTAGGAGCAAATAGGTTTTACACATTATGCTCCAAGGACTTTCTAGCTCTCGGTGGTGGTGGGCGGTTTGCTCTCTATCTAGACAGTGAGCTGTAAGATTTTCCTATCTCCACGACAAATAACAAACCATGTATGATGTATATCCTCACTTTGTTTGATTCATTATCGTGTGCTAATAATATAGGCTAAGTGGATCAAGTGCTTACTCGGAGACATACGGGAACGCGTGTCTTGCAACCTCTCAGGACTTTGATGTTAAGGAAGTGGAGGTAGTTTAACTTCAACTCTCTCTCTCTCTCTCCTTTTGTTTCACTGAAGACAAACAATGAGAAAAACGCACTCATTCATTGATATTTGTTTGCAGTTATGGGGATTTGTGTATGGCTCAAAGTATGATGAGATTCTAGCTCTCAGCAAAACAAGAGAGTCTGGTATTTGCAGGTGGTGATGATCATCATGATGAAATGGAATTTTTTTTTAAAAGTGAGGTTATCTTATGTAAATGTGTAGTTATATAAAATGTTTTCTTACCATGACTTACTCACTCACTTGTAACCAAGAAACCTTTTTCTTGTTGTTGTTGTTGTTGTAATGATTTTGGAATGATATGTCAAAACATAAAACTGGTTGAAGGTTCATCAATAAAAATTGGTTTATGCAGATTGCATGAGATATATTTAACATTGTTTGGAAATGTAATTAGAATTATAGTCACAAATGGTTTTAAGATTGTAAGTAAAACTTTCAGACACATCAAATAAACATTATGTAGTTCAAGTGTACTACTGATCATAATGATTTATAAATAAAAAATACTCCTATTAGATTAATGTTAAAAAGTTAATTCGGCCCATTAAGTCATATTCGCATAGCGGATAAAGCTTCATATAGCCCATTTAATTAGTAATCGGCCCATTAAGGTACAAGTCAAAGAGGAAGACGAAGAACCCTTTCCCCTTCACCATTTTAACCTATCAGAGAAGTGAAGAAACTCCGTAGAAATGGGAAGTCGAATGGGAGGACGAGTGGTCCACTTCGCGAACCTCCCGATCAAGCTTCTGATGCCGACAAAGCTCACGAACATCCACGAGTTCGCGCTGAAAACGATCCCATCGGCGACCAAGATCGAGATCAAGAGAGTCTTGGAGTCTCTCTACGGGTTCGAGATCGAGAAGGTGAACACTCTAAACATGGACGGGAAGAAGAAGAAGCGCGGCGGGCTGCTGATAGCCAAGGCTGACTACAAGAAGGCTTACGTCACGCTCAAACACCCTCTGTCGATCTCAAGTGATCTGTTCCCCGTGAAGTTCATCGAGGAAGACAGGAAGAGCAAAGTGAAAGGATCTAGCTTTGTGGAGGAGGAAGGTGATAAGAAGAGTCATTGGCTTGATCAGAAGGAGAAGAGGGAGATCGGCGGTTACAGTGGTGGTAAAGCTCGTCGCGGCGGTGGTGGTGGGAGAGTGAATTCGCCGGCGAGAGGTGAGGCGGAGGCGGGGGCGAAGTTTCCGTGGAGTAATATGAGGTTTAGTGGAAAGTAAGGGCTTTTCGGTAATTTTCTATGACCAAACTGGTTTTGTGTTTCATTTAGCTGTCGGATTTATTATTATGGACTTTTATTATGGACTTCTGTGGCTTTGGCAAATAAAGTCTTCATCTTTCTCTACGTAATGATGATTATGAAACACATTTGGCCTATGATATGATTTGATAAGCTTTGTCCTTAAACTACAAATGTGTAAGAAGAATGCATCAGTGTGTGTATGATTCCTTACTAGTTAATGGTGTAATGTTTTAACTGAAAACGTCTTCTAAATCATAAAATCAATTTGTCTAAATATTTTATCTTATAATGCAACAACAAGAGATGTTTGCTCAAAAAAAAAAAAAATGCAACAACAACAGATGATAAAGAAAGGTTTTGATGATAAACCCACTAAATGACATTAGAACGTGTTAGAGATGATAACCCATCAAGGAGAGTTTTATTCACGCGCTTATATTTTTAAATAGTCCGCGGAGATAGTTGAATATTAGGAGGTGGTTACGTTACATAATATTTGGCGCGTGGCGAAAGGAGCTTGTTGAGCTTTGTTGTATGTGACCGAGTCATCGTCGTCGTGCTCGCCCTCTCTCTCTCTCTCTCTCTTGTTCAAGAGCCTAAAGAAGAAAGAAAACTTCTTGGAAAAAACTCGGATCTCTCTTATTAATCACTCTTTTATTCTGGAGCAACGTGAACATGGCGTCTGTTTCTGCTTTGGCAAAGTTTAAGTTGGTGTTCTTAGGAGATCAATCTGTGGGCAAAACAAGCATCATCACCCGTTTCATGTATGATAAATTCGACACCTCTTACCAGGTTTCTACACAATCCTTCCTTTGATTGTTTCCTTTCATATTGATTTTCTTGATTTCTTGGAAACTCTGTCTTGAATTGGTCAATCTTCAATGAAAAGTATTGTCCTTGTGATCTCTCTCTCTTATTGTTAGTATATTATCTGATTATCTCCTTATTATGATATCACGATCCATGCTTATGCTTCTTTGTTTTTTTTTTTTTTTTTTGGGATGTAACCTCTTGTTATTAAGCCTTTAATTGTGTGTGTTGTGTTGTGTTCTCTGACTGCAGCCTACCATTGGGATCGATTTTCTGTCCAAAACAATGTACCTCGAAGATCGAACTGTTCGCTTGCAGCTTTGGTGAGAGACCAAACAAGTATCTCATATCTGTTTTTTTGTGTGCTTTCAAATGATATAGAGATTTAAGACATGGATTCTTTTTTTTTTGTTGTTTTTAGGGATACGGCTGGACAAGAAAGATTCAGGAGTCTGATCCCAAGTTACATCAGAGACTCTTCTGTTGCAATTGTTGTGTATGATGTTGCCAGTGAGTCATTGCTTTTGGTTACTTCTTTAATCCACTATGTTGTTGTGTGTTTTGATTACACGCTTTTTGCAGATAGGCAAACGTTTCTGAATATTCCGAAATGGATCGATGATGTACACAGAGAAAGAGGTGGTTCAGGCGACGTTATTATTGTCCTTGTTGGTAACAAAACTGATCTTGTTGATAAAAGGTAAAATACATAGAGAAAGAAGAACCAAAACTCAAGACTTATTTTCAAATCATAACATGCTTCTTCTTTATTTTGGGTAATGAAAAAACAGACAAGTATCGATCAGTGAAGGGGAAGAAAAGGGTAAAGAGCATGGAGTGATGTTCATTGAGACCAGCGCCAAAGAAAATTTCAACATTAAGGTTATTATTAAATAGGACTTGGAAATGTCTTATCTTTTTTTTTGTCTGATTTCTCTCACACAACATGAGCATTTTTTGCAGGCTTTGTTCAGGAAGATAGCTGCAGCATTGCCTGGGATGGATTCATATTCGTCGGCGACAAAATCAGACGATATGGTTGATGTGAACCTAAAGAACACTTCAAGTTCATCACAAGGTGAGCAACAAGGAGGAGGTGGTGGAGGCGGCTGTTCTTGTTGATTCAATAAATCTAACAATACTAAAAGCAGGATATCAAGCCTTCTAAGCGCGTCCACGTAGGATTGGAAATTCAGACCAATAGTAAATAGCCAGCTGTCCCATCTCCAAAAGCATCCTTCTTTCTTCAGTTTTTATCGCAGTAAAGTATACAACTTCTGGCCTTTTCGCTTCCTCCTTCGTCTCATCTCATTCCGTCTCTTTAATTGTTTCATCTACGTTTTTAATTCCCTTCTTTATTGTAACTGTATGTATATTGCATCTTCCTGGATCATCTATAAACCATCAAATTAATTTTTTTTCCCAAGCAAAACTCTTAGAATCACAAGCTCCGGAGAAGAGCTCCAAGATCTCGCCCGTGAATTTGTTCTCGGCTAAAGATAGATAATGTAGGCTTTTGAGCGGCAGTGACGGGATGTGTCAGACAACAAGGTTGCCGAAGATGATGGTGGCGAGATTAAGTATTTTTTCATATATTTGGTTTGGTTTATTGACTCTTTTTGACCTTTTGGATTTATGTTCATATTTTCTTTCATCAATTATATTGATCCTACATCTGCAAAGGTTACTTTCTCCGAACTACATCTGCATAGGTATGTAATCTTAGAAAACCTGTCTTGATGCGTTGTTCTTGCCTTCATTTTGTTAAACCAATCAGCCAAAAAAATCCTAAGAACACATGGTAAATATCTTATATATCTGATTGTTTAAATTAATTTTTCTTACATAAGTTTTACAGAATTGTGCCCAATTAGTTTTCGTTCATGCCCTATCATGGGGAAGGCCAACGGCTGAGTCTCTCAAAAAGGTTCATGAAAATGGCTTTTTTGAGATGAACAAACTGATCATTAAAGTGGAAGTAAAGATAGTTCAAGCATTTGATGAAAGAGATGTAAGTGGGAGGGAGATGGTAGATTCCAATGGTTTCCATGTTCTTTGCACTCAGGTATGGTTACGAGGGCGCCTCTTATTGCATTTATTTGGTGTTTTTTCCTTAAACTTTTACGTTATTGGATATATTTGAATATAGAACTCAAATTATTAAAAGTCTATGTCTTTATTGTTGACATGTTGTTTCAATAAACTCGCTTTACATGAAACCTCTGGTGTTCATATTGATAACTATTATCTCTCCTGCAGTGTTCATATTGGATAACTATTACCTTTCATGTGTTCACATCCTTGATACAGGTCCGAAAAGCATTCTTGAGTCACATCTTCTTTAACGTGTTCGTATCTATGTCTTCATATAGTTTCTGGTCATGTTTTCCAGATAGGTTTGTATGGAAGCACCTCGATCTGGTCACGTCAGTGTTGCCAGAGCTAGCCTTGATCAAAGTGTGTTAACACGGAACTCTTAAGCCGGAATTGGAATCACTCAGTTGTTGTATATAGTTTTATTGCAGGAAAGAGAGAATATCCCTTTGAGCATAGGCTAGATTGATCAATGAAATTGATTTTCAAGCCATGGTTAGTGAGAACGTCGCTTTAGGTTGCACTATAGAAACCATCATTGATGGAAGGGTGCTACACGGTGTTTTACTTTCGAAAAGCCATATTCAAACGGTAGATCCAAGCGTTAGTTCTAGGCAAGTCTGGGTTATTGTTCTCTTTTTTTCAAAAAACAATTTCTTGATGTTAACGTGATGAAAAAAAATCACAAGAAAGTATCAAATCCGTCAATGCGTCTAATCTAGACATCTTCAGGAAATGCTTGCAGGTGCTGCATTTCTCTTTATTCTTCTGGGCGTTGTCCCATACAATTTCCATGTTTCAGTAATAGAGTCTGGCAAACAAATTTATTGGATGAGCTAATGGAGTTACAAATCAATCAAGAGATAGAGATAGTTGAAAAAAGGAAGCAATGAAACATCAACAAACGTGCTTCATCAGCAATTCTAAAGCTGTTAAAAAAGCGTAAGAGCATCACAATCACAGGTTCTTCATCTAAGAGGACCTAACAATAGTATATTTGTATAAAATATATACTTAAAATTTTAATATGTGTTAACTTTGAATCAATATAAGTTTTTTTTTGGAAAAACCAGTTGTAATCGTAAGATATATGTTTTGAGTTAACTCTTTTGTTTCAGAAATATATGTGTTTTTAGAAAAGTTTGTGTCAAAAGATACATATTTCAAGTTTTCTAAGCATTTTAATTAGCTAATAATAATATACTAGAGCTTGATCCGCACGGCCATTCTGATATTGGTTCTTACTTTTGTATACATTGATATTTGTTATTCACAACTGGTGTTATATATTGGTTCTTACTTTTGTATACATTGATATTTGTTATTCATAACTGGTGTTATATATTTTAAATGTATCGGCATATAACTAATTGTATTCAAAAGATCTGAATTAAATCAAGTAATATAGTTAGTTTTGATACAAATATCTAAACCCGTTTTAGATACATTGGTTATTTAAATATTTTTAAGTTTCTTCTATACATTAAAACCGAACTTATCCAGACCCGGAAGGACCCAACTGGAAACCACACATAAATTTAAAATATCCAAGCGGGATCTAATTCCAAATTAAAAAAACATACCGAGAAGGAATATCCCGTATCTGAATGGGTATCCAATGTTCATGCCTTACTGATTTGTAAACTAATAAAAAGATTTTTTATATGTTTCACTAAATTAAGTGAAATATAAAGAATTTTTTATTTAGTAAAATAGTTAATTGGAGTGAAAAATTAAGTGACAATAATTGTATTACATATTTATTACTTTTATTTAAGCTATTATTTTATTCACATAAACATGTGTTTGAGTTATGTAAACTAATAAAAATATTATAACCCTAGGGTTAACTAATCTAGACTTAGGTTTTAAAATGGAGGGGTGGGGTAGGATTTTTGGAATGTGAAATTTAGGATTCTAATAAATATATAAATAAATATTTAACAAATAAAAAAAATTTAAAAAATAGTTTCAAAAATAATTTTTGATTTTCAAAAAGAAATTTTGAAAAATATCATTTTTTATATATAAAATTTGAATTTGAAAAAGTATAACTCGAAAATATTAAAAGTTTATTTTTATTATTATTTATTTAAATAATTATTTGTTAAATATATATATATATATATATATATATAAAACAAAGGTAGAAAAGTCTTTTGCTACTTAATGAAAAAAATATTTTAAAAAATGTCTATTTAGTGGTGGTAGCATGAATAATGATACCAAGAAAGTGGTAAACATGAAAATTCTTCTATAATTAATGAAATTATTAAACTGAGTGAAAAATAGAAATATAATTAATGTAATAGTTTGTTGAAAAGAAAGATAGTTCTATTTGTATTTCAGTTTTAATAGTATAAGTTACAAATTTTAAGAATATTTTTATTAAAATATTATTGTCAAAAGTTATTGGAAACTTGAAAAGTTATACGTTTATTATCAAAATAAAATATTTTTTACATGTGTAAAATATATAAATTAAGAGTGTAAACCGCGCGTAGCGCGGTTAAAAGACCTAGTTTAATTAAAAGAAAAACATATTCCGTTTAAGGCACTTGTGAAGCCAGAAAAAAAAAACAAACCAAAAGGATCAAGAAAGTTTTTTCTTTTGTGATTTTTCATTTTTTCTATCTTATACATACATTATATTATATTACAAACTATAGAATATGATGATGGAACTCCAGAGAAAGGAATTAATATGGGAGCTTTTGAGGAATATATAGAACTTACTAGACACTCAGATTTGACACTTGCAACAACTTCGTCATGATATAACAATACACAATTCCTTCACAGCATGTACATATAGTTATTAAGGCCGATTTCAGAATGTAACCGATTAATAGAGTTAAGATCAATGCAACCAATTCTATCACATGAATTTTGAAAATCTCATCGATATATATGATATTTTGAAAGTTGAGTCTTATTAGTAAAAATGAATAAAATACATCTCTTAATAACACTATATTTAGTTGGAATCAAAAAATCAATAATAACTAAATTTTTTGAATAACAAAAAATTTGAATGGGTTTTAAAAAATTTTAAACCAATAACAATGGAATTTCAAAACTTTCAAAGTTCATTAGAATTCATTTACCAATAAACTGTAACAATAATAACTAATTTTTTTGAACAACAAAGAATTCGAATAGATTTTAAAAATTATTAAACCGATAATAATGGAATTTCAAAAAATTTGAAAATAATGATTTCATTTACCAATAAACCCGTAAATAAAATTAGCCTCCCCCCCCCCCCCCTAATAATTCTCACAGTGTTTGATTTTTGTATGATATATTTCCTTATAAAATAGTCAAATTCAAATCGTTAGAATCAATTTTCTGACCAAATTTATTAAGAAGAATAAGTTCGTTCAACGTATCCATTTGATTTTTTTTATGAACTTACATCACCATTTTAACTATATAAAGGCCTATTAGCTCTCTCAACAGAATCCAACAACACCAAAACATAAGAATATTCACAACACTTTTATCTATACTAATACTTCAGAAACACCAAAAATGAACAAGATCAGATCCTTACTTTTTGTTAGCACCATCACAGTATTTATGTTGTTGGCCATAACAGGTTAGTCAAGCATTCACATTATCATTATTCTCTCTCTTTTCATAACCTTTGTCTGAAAGCATGCTTTTTAGCTTCTACTTATCTAAAATTATACATATCATCTCTCTTTTTTTTTTTAACTCATTAATGTGTTTACTAAGTAATCTTTACTATCTAGCAGAACAAAGCGCAGCCGATGCTGATCTCTCATGTTTTGGACCATGTCCTGCTGATTGCAAACAATTTTGCTTGTCGAAAGGTTATGGTGACGGGTTATGTGAAGATTTTAGAGGCAAGCAGGATTGTTGCTGCACACCAGCAAAGAAGCAAATCTTTGAGAAAACAACGCAATTGAACAACTAAATGCATTTTTGACATCGTCTTTAATTTGTATGATCAATATATTAAGAAAATCCCAATAAAAGAAATATTTTATAAGAAATTACAAGATATTGCTTCTCTTCTTTTCACGCATCAAGGTGCAAACTTAACACGTTATGTGTGAACATATGTTTGAGATACGTAATAACGGGCGAGAAGATTGGTATTAACAAGAGATTATTATATCATATCACATATTAGCATTTAGCTCATAATGGTTAAGACAAATCACATCTTTCTTCTTTCACATATGTCAACCTTGAACTTATAAACACTCCTAACAAGGGCGTCTCGAATTAATTTTAAGCCATGTTAAAAAAAAATATTAATCGTACATTTTATCACGTAATTTTAAAATTTAATAACTCTATCTGATTTTTTTTTAATTATAAGTTCTAAATTTAGCATTATATCTAAAATTTTAAAGTTTTTTACCATAATTTATCTATATATTTTGAAAAATCCTTAAATTTTTTATTTTTATATTCGGGGCCCTCTTCGACCGCTCCACTTGCCCGTGCTGTTAGACGGCCCTGACTCCTAATACACATGAAACCGTTGTTTATCAACAATAGAAAATGTGTTGGCATTGTATCGCTCAACGTATCATTTCCACCAGAAGCTTTACAAAGCCATACGTTCTGTAGTTAATAGTTAGGCTTTACCCTTATTTTTCATACTTGTTCCTAGCTTATTTTATATAAATGGGGGGAAATGTGGAGTTTACTATTTATTTCGGGCTATTCTGTGATTTATAGATAACCTGGGGGTATAAAATCAACGATAACGTTAAAAGCTTGACCTGAAAATTTCAATTTGAAAACGCCGTCACAAGAAATGGAAGACGAGGATCCGAGATCCGAAACCGTAGACGAGGCACTGCAGAAGAAGCACCATGACATGCTCGAACGCTTCTCCGCTCGCCACCAAGCTCGTAAATCCGATTCAGCTTCCTCTTCTTCTTCATCCTCCACGTTCGAATCGACCTCCTCGTTCCTCTCCCAATTCGCCGACTCCAAACGATCAATCGAGTCACGAATCGCCGAGCTACGACTCGCCTCCTCCTCCTCGGAAGATTCATCCAAGATCAGATCCGATCTCGCGGAGATCTCATCATCGATCGACGATCTCGAGAAGCTCGTCGCAGCCAACTCCTACTTCCTCCCCTCGTACGAAGTCCGATCCTCTCTCAGATCCGCATCCGACCTCAAACAGAGCCTCGACGCCCTCTCCGCCGCCGTACTCCCGAAGAAGAAGTTCTCCTTCAAGTCCAAACCGTCTTCTTCTTCCGCTACAAAGATCCAGAAACGCGATCTCGCTCCTCCACCAACAAACGTCGTCGTACGCGATTCTCCGGGATTCAGGAACAAACGAGGAGAGACTCTCGCGAAAAGCTTCAGATCCTCCTCCTCGTCGTCGTCGATGGGAGAGTTCACGTTGTCAGATCTCGATTCGTGCCGAGTGCATTTGACTGGAATAGTCAACGCTCTCTTCATCCACCGGTTGAGGAACTGCAGCGTCTACACAGGTCCTGTGCTCGGTTCGATTCTGATTGATGACGTGGAGGACTGCGTCCTCGTGGTGGCCTCGCATCAGATTAGGATCCATCGCGCCAAGAAGAGTGATTTCTATCTGAGAGTGAGGAGTCGTCCCATTATAGAAGACAGCAGTGGAGTCAGGTTCGGGCCTTACTGTTTGGGCTACGGAGGGATCGAGGAGGATTTGAAGACGGCGGGTTTGGAGGAGGAGACCGAGAGCTGGGCCAATGTTGATGATTTCTTGTGGCTCAGAGCTGTTCACTCCCCTAACTGGTCCCTCTTGCCCCAAGAGGAAAGGCTTTCTTCCGTTTCTATTTCCGGAGAAGGAGATTCTTGATCTCGAAATGATCCAATCTTGACTTGTTGAGATTAGGTTGTTGATTTGTCATGGCCCTTGAATCGTTGGAGAATAATTGCTCAGTATCAGAACAAATGTTGCTTGTTTTCTTCTTGTATCATCCTTCATTTGGTAATGTTAACCAGCAAAGCCTTTCATAGTTCTTTAGTCTTTTTAGATGTAACAGCGATGCTGAGCATGGGTACGTACTACTGCTACTATTGGACTACAAATACTAATTTATGAATAATGAGGCCCAATATAAATATCAGCCCAAATGTAGAAAACCCCATAGTGAAGATATGGAACCGCCTTCTTTGACTGTTTACTGTTCAGTGTTTATTAAAGCAATCAAACAAGTACCGCATACACAGTCAAACAAATATATTGGAACAACAAGCAAGACTCCAATAAAAACCAAAAGTAGGAAGAGTTGTAATAATAAATAAAAAAGTAAAATATATAAATATAGTTTTAGCTTATATAATCACATGGTTTCTGAATGGGTTTTGGTAGGTTGGTAGATGAAAACAAACAAAAAAATATCAATCATTTCCCCAAAAGATTTGGTATCCAACAGTGACCCATACACACATACCAAAACCACTAGTTTTTTTACAAAATTTTAAATATTTACTATGGTGATATTTTTTTAACTAATTTGTAAATTAATTAGTTCTAATACTGAATATTATTTTTTTCATTTTCTTATGATGGAATATGTCCATGTGTTTATTGTGGACGAATTTATTGTTGGTACCACTAATCTCCTCACCAGTTTTCTTCCTTTGCCCGTTCCTCTTTAACTCTACTTCTCCCTCTATATATTTTTTTTCAAATAATCCATCTTTCTTGTATATAATTTATATAAGCAGATTTGTTTCGTACATTGATTTTGTCAGAACTACAGAAACTGTTAACCCCAACACCGTCTGGGATCTGCAAGTTTCAGTAATAAAAAGTTCAAATGGAAGGATTAGCTATCAGAGCATCGCGACCGTCCATCATCTGCTCTCTTCCAGGTCTCGACGGCGGTTCTCAGCGACTGCCTCTAAGTGACGGTTTCCTCAGGCTCCCAACGTCATCATATGCTGCAGATAAGCCAAAACTAGTCTTGAAGTCTGCTTCTTTACATCCGATCTCCGCCGTTAATGTCTCTGCTCAAGCTTCCCTCACCGCCGATTTTCCCGCCCTTTCAGGTATTTTTTCACTTTAAAGACTCTCCTCAAATTGCTAAACCTACGATGTTTTGTCTGAAAATGTCACAATTATTGTTCTGTTTTTTTTTTTGGTAGAGACGAATGTGAAAGAAGAGAGAATCAACGGAGACAAGAATAAGCCAGAGAACATCGTGTGGCACGAGAGTTCCATTTGCAGATGCGACCGACAACAACTTCTTCAACAGAAGGGTTGTGTCATTTGGATCACTGGTCTCAGCGGCTCAGGGAAAAGCACTGTTGCTTGTGCCTTAAGTAAAGCTCTGTTCGAAAGAGGCAAACTTACTTACACACTTGACGGAGACAATGTACGTCATGGTCTTAACCGGGACCTCACTTTCAAAGCTGAGGATCGTACCGAAAACATACGCAGGATCGGTACAATCATTTTTCAATTTTGTTTTAAAAAAATTACGAATAACTAATTGATCATGGTTGAAGGAATGATGAGGAATGATATTGAACTTCAGGTGAGGTGGCAAAGCTGTTTGCTGACGTTGGCGTCATTTGTATAGCAAGTTTGATTTCTCCTTACCGGAGAGACAGAGATGAGTGCCGGTCGTTGTTACCCGAGGGAGATTTCGTGGAGGTGCTTATCGTCCGATCCTTTTTTATTTTTATTCATTTAATTTCATAAAACAGACGATATATATAGTATATTGATCATATTACGTATGATTAAATTGTTGTTAGGTTTTCATGGATGTTCCTCTGTCTGTGTGCGAGTCAAGAGATCCAAAGGGGTTGTACAAGCTCGCACGTGCCGGCAAAATCAAAGGTATTACGTTTCAAACGGAGGGAATAATAACATTATTAAATACTTGCTGTTAGGTAGGGATGTTAACTACAGGGTTAGGGCTCAGCCCTCTTTTGTTTATTATAAGCCCAGCCCTATTTTAACCCAACCCTATTTTGACCCTATTATAATCAAGGGTTAGGGCTGATACCAGGGTTAACTCATTTAATTGAAAAAAATATTTCATTTATTTTTGTTCTTAAATTTTAAAGATAAAACTAGAAAAATTAAGATATCATATGATTCTTTCCTCCAATTTGATGAGCATCAAAATCAAAAGTTTTCCTCCCAAAATCGCAAAATCGAGTTTTTGCTCCACAACTAAGAATAAAATTTTTCCGTCAAAAAAAAATTGTGTTTTTTTCCGCCAAAACCTAATTTGAGTTTTTCCACCAAAACCACAAAATCAAGTTTTCCCGCCAAAACCGCAAAATCGAGTTTTCCCGCAAAAACCGCAAAAACCGCAAAATCGAGTTTTCCTGTCAAAACCGGCAAATCAAGTTTTCCCGCCAAAACTGTAAAATCGCGTTTTCCCGCCAAAACAGCAAAATCAAGTTTTCCGCCGAAACCGGCAAATCGGGTTTTCCCGCAGAAACCGTAAAATCTAGTTTTTCCGCCAAAACCGCAAAATCGAGTTTTCCCGCCAAAACCGCAAAATCGAGTTTTCCCGCCAAAACCACAAAAATGAGTTTTTCCGCCGAAACCGGCAAATCGAGTTTTTCCGCCGAAACCGGCAAATCGAGTTTTTCCGCCGAAACCGGCAAATCGAGTTTTCCCGCCGAAAACTACAAAATCGTGTTTTACCGCCGAAACAGCAAAAACGAGTTTTCCGCCGAAACCGACAAATCAGGTTTTCCCGCCAAAACTGCAAAATCGAGTTTTTTCCGCTGAAACCGCAAAATCGAGTTTTTCCGCCAAAACTAATACCGCAATATCGAGTTTTCCCTACAAAACCGGCAAATCGAGTTTTCCCGCCAAAACCGTGAAATTGAGTTTTATGGGTTTTCCAAAAAAACTTAATTTAATTTTACGTTTTCACGGGAAAATTCGATTTTGAGGTTTTGGCGAAAAACTCGATTTTGATTTTTTGGCGGGAAAACTCGATTTCGAAGTTTTGACGAAAAACTCGATTTTGTTGTTTTAGTTGAAAACTCGATTTTGCGGTTTCGACGGAAAATTTCGTTGTTCAGTTTTTGGCGAGAAAACTCTACTTTAAGTTTTTTTTGATGAAAAACATTATTAAATATTGTATAATAGTTGTGTGAATCAAAATAAAAGGGTTAGAATTTAAACCCTGGTCCTATTCAGGCCAACCCTATTTAAACCCTGTTTAAAAAATGAGGGTTAGGGTTACAAATGGGTTTGCAGGGTTAGGGCTAACCCTGTCACGTTGAGCCCATATTAACATCCCTACTGTTAGGTATAAAATGGATGTGGTTTTGAGATTGTAGTAGTAGTAGTAAAAGATAAATACTGATTTTTTTTTCTTGATTCAGGCTTTACTGGAATCGATGATCCTTACGAGGCGCCACTGAACTGCGAGGTTCGTAATATTTATTCTCAGTGATGTAGTCGAAGAATTTGATACGTAAATTTCTAAAATAGTATTGATGTATCTACGTATATTTTTTACAGGTCGTTCTGAAACACACCAGAGATGACGATTCTTGTTCACCACGTCAGATGGCTGAACATATCATCTCCTACTTGCAAAACAAAGGGTACCTTGAGGGCTAAGTCAACTCTGAAAAATCAAAGACAAAAAAACCCGCAATTTGTCGAATTTAATTAGGTTTTATAAATGGTTAAATGGCTGGTTCCCTTAGAAGCTTGAGACTTGATACAACGTCGTACGTCTTGCTTCGTCATACTATCATTTGTTCTTGAATTGCATCTATGTTTAACTCGGACCGAGAGGAAGGGAAAACAAATATTATTTATATTTCTAATAGCAATTAGTTAGTTAATTAAGAGCTGTATTTTGATTAATGTTATCGATTAAGTTGTATAATGTGTTTTAATAAACGCTCTTCGTTGTTAATTTATCTTAAATTGCTAATTAAAATATGTGATTTGAACTCAACCCGCTAATCAACACATGTCAAGCTTAAGTTAGTTAATGGTTGATTGATAGTAGTTCTTAAAACTTCATATGTTTTAATTATATATTATTCTTTAGGTGAAACCGTAAAATTTTTAAAACCATAATTTTTTTAAATGTGTTTGTTACATCAAAACATTATTTAGCATCTAGCCAAAAGAAAATGGACTAATAGAATCATGTAAGAATAAATGGTCGAAAACATCAAACAAAATCAAAATCTTCACATAAACTCCTTAAAAATCATACAATAACTAGATTGAACTAATGATGATGGCATCGACTGATTGTGTGTGTGTGTTGCATTTAAGGTTATTTGTTTTACAAAAAGATATGATCAAAATGACACGTATATACAAAAATAATTAAACGTAATGGTGGTTTTGATAAATTAATACTTTAAAGTATTATATAAAAATATGAAAGATTATTCTAAATATGTAATATACACATATTCTTATGTTTCAAACAATCAACATCAAGCAAGTCTAAATATCATATTGAATGGTTGTTAATATTAGTTTTTAGTTGTTGATAATAGACATTAAAAGAGATTATTATATTTTTGAACATTAATATGAAGAGACATTGATATGTATATTCTACGTACTGATATAAACAATTTCGTCACTCAATTCAAACATTTATTTAAGGCTATAGATTCTTTGGAACTAGCGTGTAACTTTGGGTTTTAGTGTACGAAACGTGAATTATCTTCTTCTTTTTTTTTAAGGCTAAAACGTGAATTGTCTTGTTTCAGCGTTATGGGATTAGAATGTAAATCTTGCTTGGAGCGATAGATTTACGACAATGATAATATATCTTACATAAAAGACAATAATAATATTACCAAATAATCATGAAACAAAGTAAACAAAAGAAGAAGTTAGTTCAACCCCAATTAAAAGGTGACCAGAAGTTCTATATTTTAAAAATCAAATTATGGTGGAGTTTGTGAAATTTGACAGGTGAGGTTCGACGGATGGCGCACGTTTTTCTTAAGTTCCTGCATGCATTTACACAACTAAGTACACGTATATACACACAAATATGAAATAACTACCTTGGTTGTTGGCAAGGACATGGCGAAAATAATCCACGATAAAATTACAGAAACATGTATTTATATTTTTTTCAATACATGTATTTATATATTATACAAAGTTCTACAGACTGATAATTCAATTAGCACTATTCATACAAGTGGGTCTAGCGCCGCTCTCCCGAATAGTTTTATCAGGATAGTGTATTGGATTCAATTATAGAATTCAATATAAAGATTTGTGGAAATAATTCTATCAAACCCTAAAATTGAGATTATTAGACAGGTGGTCATGTTTGAGAATATTAGACGTACAATCTTATCCACAATTTGATATATATGTGCCGAAATTGACTACTCAGACCTGTTAGAAATAGATATATGGGCTCAATTTATTGAACACAAACTACAAGAATATTGAACTGGTCTTGGTAAAACTTCATTGATTATAATTATATTTTATATTTGGGTATTTTAGCTGAATATCTATCAATCTATACAACCATGTCAGTAATTAGGTTACAGACTCACTGATTATAATCATGAGTTTAAACTAGTATTTCTCTAACTCTCATGTTAACTGATCTTAATTACTACTAGTCTACTACGGCACTACCACCTTGAGATTTTTAGGTCACATCGCAGTAGTGGACCTTAAATGGTGTCGCAACATGGAAACTACTAGCGGGGACCAAAAATAACAAAAGTATATTGACTAACTTAGTAAAGCAACCATTTGAATCTTCCCACATTGATTCCAATTTTCACGAGGGTTTTTGGCAGGTGAAGTGGTGAACTCTTCCCAAAACAATACCCTATTGAATGGCTTTTTATATATTTGGCAAACCAATAGGCTACTTACATCACTGTACACGCTACAAAACTAATGGCACACATCAGTTTTATTGAAGAGGTGGAAAAACTAAAAAGTTGGGTTCAGCTTAGAAAAATATATGTAACACTGTTTCTCAAAGAAAAAAAAAATATGTAAAACAACCTTGGTCGGTTTTTATTTGTGAATTAACACGATTAGTCAATATAAATGTATGGACCAGATTATTTAGCTTATCGATTTGTTACTAGTGTCATCATAACTATATCAGGTTATCACCATTCAATTTTCAAATTCGCGTATGTGTGTTCATTAATAAACGAATGCACCATAGGCTTCTAGGATCTAACTATTATTATAAGTTCGATAACTTATGTCACAGTTTGGTTCTGTTTAGGAGTTACATATATAACTCCAGCTCCTCAAATAATATCACAGAGGAATAATATATAACTCTAAGACTCACCTTGTTGTTCGACTGGTTTTTAGTTGCATATATAACACGAGGAATTTTGGCAGGTCACCAATAAAAACAGTTAGAATATTTAAAATTCCCATCCAAAACTTTATAATTAAACAAACATTTTCTGATAAAATATAGACATTTGGAACGGTTAGAATCGTAATAATTTTTAAAAAATGGTGGTAGTACTCAAGATGGACCCGACTTACACCGCCCACCATTTTCCTCACCCCTTCCTATTTTCCAACACATACAGGGTATAATGGTCATTCATAGAAACCAAAATCATATAAATAGGAAGGTGCGGCCCTAATCCATGCAGAGAGAACAAGAAACACAACAAGCTTTTATATTCTTCTTCTTTTCTCTCTCTTTATCCTCAGCCCAAAAACATGAACACTCTTACCTCAAACTCTTCGGATCTTACTTCCACTACTAGGCAAACATGGTCGTTCAGCAACATGTATCTCCTCACGACTCTTCAAGCCTTTGTGGCTATAACCTTAGTGATGCTTCTCAAGAAAATGATCACTAATCCTAATAAAAAGAAATTGTATCTCCCACCTGGACCTACCGGATGGCCCATCATCGGAATGATTCCAGCAATGCTAAAGAGCCGTCCAGTTTTCCGGTGGCTCCACAGCATCATGAAGCAGCTAAACACTGAGATAGCATGCGTGAGGCTAGGAAACACTAACGTGATCACCGTCACATGCCCTAAGATAGCACGTGAGATACTCAAGCAACAAGACGCTCTCTTCGCCTCAAGACCTATGACTTACGCGCAAAACGTCCTCTCTAACGGATACAAAACCTGCGTGATCACTCCGTTCGGGGAACAATTCAAGAAAATGAGGAAAGTCGTGATGACGGAACTCGTTTGTCCGGCGAGACACAGGTGGCTTCATCAGAAGAGAGCGGAAGAAAACGACCATTTAACCGCATGGGTATACAACATGGTTAAGAACTCGGGCTCAGTCGATTTCCGGTTTGTGACAAGGCATTACTGCGGAAATGCTATCAAGAAACTTATGTTCGGGACAAGAACGTTCTCTGAAAACACTGCAGCGGACGGTGGGCCAACCGCCGAGGATATCGATCATATGGAAGCTATGTTTGAAGCATTAGGCTTTACGTTTGCTTTTTGTATATCTGATTATCTACCTATGCTCACGGGACTTGATCTTAACGGTCACGAGAAGATCATGAGAGATTCAAGTGCTATTATGGACAAGTATCACGATCCTATCATTGATGGAAGGATCAAAATGTGGAAAGAAGGAAAGAGAACTCAAATCGAGGATTTTCTAGATATTTTCATTTCGATCAAAGATGAAGAAGGCAACCCATTGCTTACCGCTGATGAAATCAAACCCACTATTAAGGTAATAATCACGTTACATATTTTTTATATATAACACAAAGTTGCAATCAAAAAAGAAAAATTGCCTACGATAAACCTAAAAAAGTTTTTGTCACAAATATAGACCATAAAAATAAAAATACTAAAATAGATTTAAATATTTTATCAAAAGAATTAAATATACACTTATAGTTAATTAATCTAGACATTAGGGTTTAAAGTTAAGGGGGTGGGGTTTAGGGTTTATGGTTTAAAAATAAATAAATAAAAATTCAAAATAAAAAAATGCTATTTTGGTCATTTTAGTTTTTGAAATCTATTTTTGTGACAAAAACTTAAAAATGTCTATTTAAGAGAATTTTCCATCAGAAAATACTTCTTAAAATACCATTTTATGTTTTTTTTTTTGATAAAAATACCATTTTATGTTTCCTTTTTAATTATATATATATCAAATTTTACATTGCTCGTTACATAAATATTTTTGATTCTATCCATTTTTGTTAGACTTTTAATAACTAAAAAGTTATAGAAAATAACATTATTTTGGCCAAACCCCACAAAAACAAACTTTATGCAAATTGATTCTTAGTTGCAATATATTTATTCAGTGTATAAGTGCTACTAGTATTTTTCATGCAATATTGTATTTATTTACATGATAAAGAACCCCATTAACTAAAAAAAAACTTGTTTATTTATGATCATTAGGAGCTTGTAATGGCGGCGCCAGACAATCCATCAAACGCCGTAGAATGGGCCATGGCGGAGATGGTAAACAAACCTGAGATACTCCGTAAGGCAATGGAAGAAATAGACAGAGTGGTCGGAAAAGAAAGACTTGTCCAAGAATCCGACATCCCAAAACTAAACTACGTCAAAGCTATTCTCCGTGAAGCTTTCCGTCTCCATCCTGTCGCCGCCTTTAACCTCCCACACGTGGCACTTTCCGACACAACCGTCGCCGGATATCACATCCCTAAAGGAAGTCAAGTACTTCTCAGTCGATATGGGCTGGGCCGTAACCCAAAAGTTTGGGCCGACCCACTTAGCTTTAAACCGGAGAGACATCTCAATGAATGCTCAGAAGTTACTTTGACGGAGAACGATCTCCGTTTTATCTCGTTTAGCACCGGGAAAAGAGGTTGTGCTGCTCCGGCTTTAGGTACAGCGTTGACTACGATGATGCTCGCAAGACTTCTTCAAGGTTTCACTTGGAAGCTACCGGAGAATGAAACACGTGTTGAGCTGATGGAGTCTAGTCATGATATGTTTTTGGCTAAACCGTTGGTTATGGTAGGTGAGTTGAGATTGCCGGAGCATCTTTACCCGACGGTGAAGTAGAAACCACGGCGTATATATTTTTATATAGCTTCATGTACTTATATAACCACTAAGTTTGGTCAATATCTCCGGTTACCAGAAGATAATCGGTTAATTTGTGAACAAACTTTTGTTTGGTTTTGGTTCCTTTGGAGACAATACTTGAATTGTGTCTCCTTACCTTTTTTTTAATTTCAATAAAATTTGTTCTTTCTATAATAACTATCTAATAATTTACATCTATTTAAAATATAACATGTACTATTTGATAAATTTTAAAAACATTGGTGTTAAAAAAAACAATTGGTGTTCTCTCTGAAAGTAAAATATAATTCCAATACAGTGCTTTTTTATTTAAATAAAAATAGGGAGGAATAAGCGAAGTTATATATTTCAGAAATTTCCCATTATTCTAGGCCCATTGGAATAACGCAATGCTAATGTTGAAACGAGCCCGTCTCTTGTTCTTTAAGTTTAAGACTTTTAAGCTTCGCTGATTGTCATTTTAGAGTGATTTTCTGTTATCAGAGATTGAACCTTAGAATCTCTGCGTAAATCACACAACGCTCTTATTATCACAGGAGGAAGTGCTGAAAACAATGCCGATTAAATATTTAGTAGGACAATACATAATTCATTAGTATTTTCTTCAGAACAATACATAGTTTTGTTATAAACATTGTTAAAAAAAATTTGCCATACAAAACAAAATATATTACTTCCATTTCATGCCAAGTGGTTTCCTGGACTTAAACCGCTAAATTTCAAAAATATCTGCAGGCCACACACCTACTTGTAACCAACATATTAAAAACTACTAGTCGACCACGACCACTTTCTTTTGGCTACTCTCTCATACACTACTGATTGCTCTGAAAATTCAATCCCGTAATAATGGCACGATTAACGTTGGTTTTTATTAACTCATGATTTGACATTTTTTTTTTACATTTATCTATTAAGAAACGGTTCTTATATTTTTTATTAAACTAAGAACCGTCTAAACAAAATTAAGAACCATCTATTAACCAAAACTAAAAACTTTAGTTAAGAAACTGAGGTTAATCACGGTGTAAGAATAAGAAAAAGAAACCACACATTTTTTTTCTAGAGTCGCATTTACTGTACAAGCAAAAAAAAAAAACCTCAATCACATAACCTTTTTTTTGTTTGCTTCTGAAAGGTAAGCGAATCATAACATGTCACGCAATTACTATCAATTTAAAACTGGTTTCTTAAAAATAATTGTTTAATCACTTCCTTTCTTTTTTTGTACTTCCATGTTTAGATTCTGTCTCTTTCTCTCTACAACTCTCACAACTCACAAGACAAGAGAGAAGAGAATCAATGGCTAGTTGCTTCAGCTACGTTTCTTACCGTAACAAATGTTACCAGTACAGCTTCTCTCGCGCCGGTCTCCGATCATCAACCTCCGATCTCGGCGACGGCACCGTTGTCCACTGCTGGGTCCCGCAGACTCACGTCGACGCCAAGCCCACGCTCCTCCTCCTCCACGGGATCGGAGCCAACGCCATGTGGCAGTGGGACCGGTTCATCGATCGGTTTATCCCCCGGTTTAACGTCTACGTGCCGGACCTCATCTTCTTCGGCGACTCGCACACGACTCGCCCCGACCGGTCTGAGTCGTTCCAGGCGAGCTGCGTCATGAGGGTGATGGACGCTCACGGCGTTGGGACCATGACGGTTGCTGGCCTCAGCTACGGAGGGTTCGTGGCCTACTCAATGGCGGCGCAGTTTAAGGAGAGGATAGATCGGGTGGTGCTAATATGCGCCGGGGTTGCTCTGGAGGAGAAAGACGTGGAGGATGGGATGTTTAAAGTGAAGAGCGCGGAGGAGGCGGCAAACGTGTTGTTCCCTCAGTCTCCGTCGATGCTCCGGCGACTTCTCCAGTTATCTTTCTACAAACCTCCGGTTTGGATCCCTTCTTGCTTTGCCATGGACTACATTCATGTAAGTTTCCATAAATGTTCACTTACATTTTGGATACTTTGAAATGGTAATTATCCACTGTTTAGTTGTTAATTATAGATCCCTGTGTGAAATAAAATTGTAGTCTCATTTTCATGGGTCCTTGAGATTACCAGGGAAATGTTTTATGGTAAAAGGTTGCTTTCTTTGTTGAAAGGTGATGTGTAGAGATTATCTTCTAGAAAGAAAAGAACTTGTGGAAGCTCTACATAAAGGTAGAAGATTCGCTGATCTTCCCAAGATAGCACAGGTCTCTCATCTATCAATGCATCTTCAAATCTTGGTCTAATTTGTCTCTATAATCACTGAATGTTCTAATTTATAGCCTATATTGATGATATGGGGAGAGGAAGATCAAGTATTCCCAGTGGAATTAGCACACAGATTGAAGAGGTTAGCCTATCTCATTCACCAAACCATCATTTACACAATTATATGATTAATTGCTTCCTTGTTCTTGGTTTCAGACATTTGGGGGAAAACAAAGCACAACTAGTGTTACTAAAGAAAACAGGACATGCGATTAATGAAGAGAGACCAAAGGAGATGTACAAACACTTGAAGTCTTTTCTTTGCACAGACGCAATGATTCGTCCTAATGACAATGCTAAGAGACTCATGTTAACAAGCTTGATATCTCCTGTCAAGATCAACAAGTGACGTTATTGAAGGCCACTCATCTTCTCCCTTAATCATGTCACCGAAGTGTTTTATTATCTCTGTTACTGTTAAGACATTGCTTCTTGTCGGAACTAAGAATACTTTTATATCAAGAAAGTAAAAAGATCGTCCTATAGTCTTTTTACAAGGCTTCAGGGTTTCTAAGCTTAGAAGAAGCCACCTGAAGCTTGTCTAATTGTATTTTTCTATTTAAAATCTTAATTTATTTGAAGATTGTTATGTTTCCTTTAATTTGAGTTTGACCTCGTAATTAAAACCGATTTAGTTGATACTTGATTAATTAAACAGGTAACCCACCTCTCCTCTTTTCTTTAGTAGCACTAGTTGAAAATGTAAGTCAAATCTAAGGTTATTGGTTCTGTTATTTTAAAATATAATTTCAAATCTATTGTTATTGGTTCTATGATTTAAAAACATTGTAGAATCATGTGTTATTCAATAACACAAATTTGTTTAAGGATTTGATTTAGATGTGGATTTGAGTGGATTTATAAATAAGTTTAGGAGGTGTTATTGGTTTATATATTTTGACTGATTTAGAAATCCATATAGTATTTATAAATTCAAGTAAAAATATGCAAATCCGGAGGTTTTCCCTCAGATTTGAGTCTTTGTATTTTTAACTAAAAAATCTAAACAAATCCATTCAAATCCATTATAAAATCAAATATATTAGTAAATCCGTACGATTGAATAACACTTGATTTAATGTAGAATTTATGAATCATTAAACTAATAACACATGATTTTAATACAAATTTTAAAATCATAGAACCAATAACATTAGATTTAGTTCGGATTTTCAAATCCATTAAAATACAACAACCAATAAATCCTACTAAGAGTAAAATACAAAGGAGCAAATATTGAGTAAAACCATGTTATTTTGATTGGATTTATATTATTTATAATTAATTTTTATATTTTTGTGCTCTAATAAATGCCGGTTATTATTTTGTTGAGATTCCGGCAAGTAAAACGGTGGCTGTGACAAAAGAGAAAGTGGTCGAGTTTTGTTATTGAAGTCTCCACTATCAAATGAGTTGGCACGAAACATGTCTTTCATACAAACATAGTGAATTACTGTGATTCAAATAATAGAAGCAATAACATATCAAGAAGAAACACTATCATCAAATGAAACAAAAAAAATTGTATGTTGTCAAACTTAGCAATGTGTTCACGATTGTTTTGATAGGTTCTTAAACTCCTTTTGACAATTTATTTTTGTTAAGGGACCTTTTGTCAAGTTTATACATTCACAAACATAAATCCAGAATTTCCTCAATAACAAAAAAAACTTGAAAAGAAAAAGAGAAATATACGTAGCATAAAGATGATGAATTAGATGTTGTATTACTTACTGGTGCTATTAATTTTCTGTTGGAGTATATGCTTGAAGAGGCATAACTAGAACTTCAATTGCAAATATATATTATTGATTCTGGAAATCTATCTGTTTGATTTTAAAATCAACAGATTTGTCAAAAAACTATTTAACTTCATCTAATTTTTATGATTTAAAGTAAAATAATAATAGTATGCATGGTGCAGTCACAATTTTCTTTAAAGACCAAAAACTTAAAATATTTAATAAAAAACAACTAAATAATCAATTAATATGAATTTAAACATGAGTTTTGCAAATAACCTAAAAATATTTAAATGAGTTACAACTTTATAATTCCATTAAATAATAATTTTCTCCACCCAAAAAGTTTCAGTTTCAAAACTCTCATCAAAATCTAGTAGTTATTTAAAACTAATTTTTAATTTTATGAAAATTAAACATTCTAAGATCATAAGATTTGCATCATTTTTTGTTTGTAACTATTCTATAGGCACTTATTACGGACCACTCTTGTTCATAAATCATTCCTAAAAATAAAAATGAAACCTCTTTATATATAACATACAGTCAGATGATTAAAGACAACTAAATCTCATCAATTTTAAAGAACCAAAGAGATAATAAAGAATAAAAGACAAAGAATGGCCAAATTGTACAATTGTTCATCACTTTTGTGATGATCTCCATGTTAATACCAACAGGTAATTATCTCCATGCGATGTGATTGGTCCACGTTTCTTCTCTTAATTACAATATGCACTTCCAAGTTTCACGTACTGTTGTTGGTTTATGGACGGATAACTTAACATGCAGTACTAGGAAACAACTGTATTTCGTCGTTCATATGGATGCAGAATTACCGATCTAGTTTACAGAGTCAACATGAGTCTGTGCATGTTTGTTGTCAAAAAAAATACAAAAGAAAAGTAAAATATTAAATTATCAATTATTAGTTTTAGAAAAATAAAATTTTCAGATAACATTCAACACCCGAAAAATACAAATTATATCTACACAATTTAAAGTTATTTTTGGGTAGGGGCGTTCAATCCGGATATCAATTCAGTTTAGGCCTGATTTTTTGGTATTTCGAGTTTATAAAAAATAGCTACAATATTTACTTTGCTTTGGTTCGGTTTATATACTATCGGTTTTTGGTTTATTCGATTTTATATCAAAAAACCATAAATTTATTTATCTTTTAAAATATTTTATGAATTTTGTTTATATGATTAGAAATCGGCTTTAATATAACATGAAAATTTTTGGTATTAAAATTGCCTATTTCCCCTTTATCTTTTACTATTTAAAATAATTAGTAAACATATTAAGTTAATAATTATAATAGTTTTAATAGAATAAAAATAATAACAATTAGTAATCCATAATATTATAAATAACTAAATATTAGCACACATATTTGTTAACAAAAAGGTAAAATTTATGTTTTTATTTAATTTAATAAAAATGAATCATAGCTTTTTAACTTAAACCAAAATATTAAATTACTAAAATAAACATTTT
The DNA here is from genome assembly GCF_020379485.1 of Brassica napus. Classification (NCBI taxonomy): domain Eukaryota; kingdom Viridiplantae; phylum Streptophyta; class Magnoliopsida; order Brassicales; family Brassicaceae; genus Brassica; species Brassica napus. The sequence continues at coordinate 54,414,740 of NC_063450.1, read as the reverse complement.
AACTATGAAGACCATATCAATAAAATAAATTATGTATATATTCTTAATTTTTTTGTAACACATGTATAAATTCTTAGTGATCTTACATAATTAACATATAATTATATTTCTATATTGTAATGGATCGGTTTATATACCAATCCATATCCATATATCTGGTTTCTTAAAAATAAAATTCATTTGGTATATTTTATTACCAAACCCAAGCCACTTTCTCTATTTCAATTCGGTTTAGTTTTAATTGGTTCGGTTTTATCAGATTGAACACCCTTATTTTTGGGGTAAAACACATATTTGTAAGTTAAATGTAAAATTCAATTCAGGTGAGATAAACACTATGAATTAATGTTTATGTCTATTAAGTATTAACTATATATATATCACCCTATCTATTCTTACTTACGTAGATCACAATTGTCTTTTTTCGTGGATTGAATTATAAAATAATGAATGTAATATCTTGACAAACAATCCAGTAAGCTAAACATTTAGTGATTTTCTTAAAATGTATTATTTGTAAAGGCTTCAATATTTCAAACTCAATTCATTATTATTTTCTTACCAACCACTATTATTTTGTTAAATGACCAGAAACTGTTGGAGCGAGAGGCCTTTGATTAAATGTATAACTGTACAATTCCCCTGCAATCCAGGTGCTAGGGGACAATGCTTAAGGGTGTGCAAACACATATGCCCCCACTGTAAATATTTTAGCTTAGTTATTAATCTTATAGGCGCTGTGGATTACGGAAGATGATGAGTATGTTGTAAGCGCTGGAATCAAATGGTTTTAAACGCTTGTTGCTGCCACACGGGTTTAGTAGAGAAGGGAGAAGTTATTTTCCATCTGATGAAAACCGGAGAATACACATAATCATTCCCCAAAGCCAGAGCATTATATATGGATGCTTGGTTGATTTGCTTTGTAGAGCTGGATTCTTAGATTGCATAATAATCTTCTTATGTTTTGAAAGCTTTCATTTTTGTTTTGTTTTGTTACTTAGCTTTTTAACCCGATAGGGTAATTTATAAACCAAGAGCCGTCCGAAATAAACCCGCGAAATAAGCCATCGACGGTCAAGACGAGTACTACTCACTAATCTTGGATTTCAAAGAAGCGGTGTTCGGTATCGAGAAAGAGATAGAGTCATGGAGATATCTCGTTTAGAGATCTGCGTGACCTTGCAATGGTTCAGGAGCAAAAGCAAAACATGCGGTGGTCAAAGACAGGTTGTAGCATCAACTAAGACGCCACTCGGACAAGTCATGACTTGCTCATATATCTCCTTGTAACGGAACAGGAGAGGTTTCAAAAACTTGTGGTGCTTGCCCAGCCAGTTAATGGGACGGTGGGTTTGAGAGTACCGGCGGGGACACAGCCGAGCGAGCACGACAAAAAAACACTGTTCACATTGCATCCAACAAAAACACTGTTCCTGGAGATGTTTCTGCCATGGTTAATCAGAATGGGTAAAGAATAATTACTTATGCTTTTATTTTGGAACCTTTCCCTGAAATTTCTCTGCCATTAGGTACTCCTGCTCTCACTTCCAGATGTTTTGTTGAGGAAGACTTTGCCAAAGCTGTGAAGTTGGCTCTCAAAGTCAAATCTGAAGCTCAGGGTTGATTCATTTGTCTGATCAAATGATTCTATGGTTTTCATATAAACAAATGCTAGAACTCGTTTGTTGTGTTTTAAAAAAGCAGGAACCAAGATGAAAGATTTTGTGTTAGCAATGGAATCTTCTTCAACCATTCAATCAGAGATTGCCAAGCTGCGTCATGAAGTAGAAGAATTCGCTATGCAGTTTCCAACAATTGGGTTTGAGAACTAACTTAGATGATGATGATACATGTACTCTATTTTATGATACACAAATATATATATATATAGCCTGCATCAATGATCAGTTATTGGAGGAGGTGGTCAGCTACTCTTTTCCTAAACTACGATATAAATTGAAGGACTATATATGTTACTGGATGAGGAAGAATTGAAGATAGATTATATAATTGAATTACTTGTGTGGATTTCTGAGTTATTTTCCACTAGAATCAAAGTTTCTTAAAATGCAAAAGATAAGTTAAAAAAAAAAGAAGAAGTCTTGGTCATGTTGTAGGCAGTGTGTTTTTTAATTGAATTACTTGTGGAACTCTTAAACTGAAAAAAGGCCACATTGTCCAGCAAAACTATGAACATGCTTTTTGTTCCTCCAAGGTCAATTGATGCGATCATGTCACGTTATTTCCACCTTTGAGAATTCTTTTTATTAATTTTGATAATCACTAATTTGTTTAAATTGATAAATGTAAAACCTAAGTAAAATTTTAATCGTAACTTCTGTGTAGAATGAATCAATGCCTAAAGTTAAAATAACTTCTTAAAACAAACATGGAAATGTTTACAAAAATAAAATAAAATAAACGCTGCAAGCTACTTTGATATAAAATAATGTATTAAATGTTGAAAATTAATTACAGAAGAAATCTGCTAATAATATTCGTAAGATTATTAAAAAAAAACCAAAATTATAAAACGGACAGTGACTTGGTTAACAAGAAACCGCTATAAATAACGGCTTTTGAAGACTTCTCTTGTCAAACTCGACTCGAGTTAGCTTCTTCTGCAGGTGAGAGTTTGAAAGATATGGACAAGGAAATGGATCAAGAACTGAAGTGGCTCGAAGCCCAGAAGATAGAGATAAGCGTTGACCTCTTCTCTGCATCCAAACAACAGCTTCAGTTCCTCGGAACTGTTGACCGGAACCGGGGGCTCTACGACGGCCCTGCACTTGAAAGAGCCATCTACAGGTGGTAACACAGCTAGGTTCTACTTATGATGAATCTAAATAAATTATGGTTCTTGTTTCAAAACTTGACTAGCGTGGTGATTTTTGTTCTTGTTCAGATACAATGCTTACTGGCTTCCTTTGCTCGCAAACTACACTGAGTCTTCTTCGACCTGCCAAGGACCATTAGTCCCTCCTCTTGACTGTGAATGGGTTTGGCATTGCCACAGGCTTAATCCGGTAACTCTTGATATTGATGATCTCAATTCTTGGTCTGATATCTATAAAACATCATTACCTATAAATCTTTGAAAACACGTCAAAATTCTAAAAAAAAAAAAATACTTTTAGTAATGAAATTTGAGACTAACTAGTGTTACAATAAGAATGTTCTTATCAAAATTTCTACACATTATCCAAGTTTAAAACACTAGTTCCAAAAAATTTAAATATACTCTCCGGGAGCAAGGTTGTTACATATAACCTTTTTTTTTGTTAACCATTTCAGGTGAGGTACAAGACTGATTGTGAGGAACTCTATGGGAGAGTCCTTGACAATTCTGGCGTTTTATCTTCCGTAAATGGAAGCTGCAATTTACAAACTGAGAATCTATGGAAGAGATTGTACCCTATGGAGCCTTATGACCTTGACTTGGATAAGGCCATCTCAGAGCCAGTTCTTGAGAAACGCACCACCACTTATGATCTTGTTTCAGCTGTCAAGAGGCAATGTCCATTTTACTACCAGGTAAAAAAAAAAAAAAAATGCTCACGGTCGCTTTTCTTGCAATGCAAGGTTCTCTAATAGTTTGTGCATCTCTTCTTACAGGTATCAAGAGCTCATGTAGACAATGAAGTCTTCCTACAAGAAGCTGTGGCTAGATACAAAGCGTTTCTTTACTTGATCAAGAGAAACAGAGAAAATTCCATTAAGCTTTTCTGTGTTCCGACTTACGACATAGATCTTATCTGGCACACACACCAGCTCCACGCTGTCTCTTACTGCAAGGACTTGACCAAGATGATTGGTAATGTCTTGGAGCATGATGATACAGACTCTGACCGTAGCAAAGGTAAGAAGCTTGACACTGGTTTCTCTGGAACTACTTCTCTGTGGGAGGAAACATTTGGTCGAAGGTATTGGAAAGCCGGTGCTATGAACCGAGGTGACACCCCAAAGCCAGTCACAACTTCTCCTTATATTTTCTTGGGAAAGAAGTTACCTTCGAAAGAGGATGCAATCAAGTTTCCAGAGGTGCAAGTCACTGAGGTTGTCTTGGAGATTGTTGGGGTCAAAAACTTACCAGACACTCATCAAGGAAATGTCTTTGTTGTGTTCAGCAAAACACAACCTGATTCTCTGTTTAACACTGAGCGTAAGCTTACGGCTTGTGGTGAAAGGCAAGTTGCTATGTTCAAGTGTGAACCTACAGGAGAGCTTAGTTTCCAACTAATGTCTTCTAAGTCTAAAACCTTATTAGGTTCTGCTTCTTTGTCACTTTCTGAGTTTCTTTCTCCGGTTACTAGACTCTCTGTTGAGAAGTGGTTGGAGTTAACAACACCAGTTCAAAGGGGAAAAGCCATCTCTCTACGAGTTGCTGTCTCCTTCACTCCACCAACTCGTAGCCCGACAGTTCTCCACTTGGTTCAAGCAAGACCATCTCTGAATGACTCTAGTTCCACACGAGTTGTTGATGAGACAGAAACAGAAGTGATAAGTCTCCATATGAGGAACCACAACAATGCAAGACAAGTGATTGGTGTGAAAGCGAGTGGTGAAACTCTTGTTCTGGCAACTTATGATGGGTGTGTCTGGTCTTTGCTTGACGCAAAATGGTCACTTAAGCAAACAAACAACCCTGATGGTCCTGTGTTTGAGATTTTAGGTGTGAGAATGGTGAAAGTTTATTATGGAAGGAAGCTGGAGTATGAGACAAAACATTGGGCAAAGCTAAGAAGTGAGCAAGATTTCTTGACAGCTGTCGAATTCTCAAAGCAGCATCCTTATGGTAAAGCTGTGGGGTTGCTAGACTTGAAGTTTGGTTCTTTTGAGGTAACGTTTATTTAGCAACTTTGAAACTCAAAACGCATTTCGTTTACTTATTATTATGACTTAGGGTTTGTTTGGATATGCATGCAGGCTAATGAGAAATGGTTGGTTTTGCCTGGATTAGTATCTGCTTTCATACTCAATGATCTTCTTAAGAAGGAAAGCTTTTGTGGAGCTGATCAAGACATAGTGAAAGGTAATGGAATAACTGTGAAGCTAGAAGAAGAAACAATGATGCATGTGAAGATCAATGGCGGTGCTAGGTGCTTGTCCAAGGAGCTTAACAGTGGGAACATGGTGGAAGAAGAAGGTGGTCATTGTGGTGGTTGTGGTGGATGTGGAGGATGTGGCAGTGGCAGTGGGTGCGGAGGAGGCGGTGGAAGATGTGGTAATATGATGACCAATGAAAATGTTACCACAGGTGGCGGCTCCTGCACTGGCGGTTCCACTGGATGCGGTGGGTGCGGTGGAGGATGTGGTAACATGATGACCAATGAAAATGTTCCATCATTAGTAGCGGAAGCTCCCATCGACGCAGTTGCAGCTTGATTATTTAAATAAAGATGAGCGATATTAAGTTATATCTATGTGATGTTAGCAAATGGACTAACAATATAATAAAACTAATGAGATGTGTTGTTATGTGTTTTCTTTTCTTTTAAATATTTACAAGTTGTAATAAAACATATATAGTTAAACGATGCATATATATATTGTTCTTCAGATGTAGAGATTTTCTTAAGAGGGATTACAAATATAAAACTTTATAATATGAATATCATAGAATGATCAGAGCAAAACTCGTCAAGCAAGCAGCAGCAATGAACCTGAACCCAAACTGCCTGAATAGTCTCGTCCCAGGCGAGCCTAGTCTGCGTTAGAGTTTTAGTGAGGCATTATCTTAGAATAGTGTTTGGATAACAATGAACATTTTTTCAGCATAAGTGAAGAGTATTTTGGAATTGGAAAATATAGCCAATAGATGAACAGTTTTCTTAATAGTAATTTGGAATTGAAATATTAATTTAACCTTCAATTTTTTCACTAAATGTGAGTGTGATACAACTGGTGAAATATCCTTTACAGTATAACATTTCTTAAATTTTATGTATAATGATAATCTCTCACTTTTGTTTGTTTGCATTCTTTTTTTTTTTGTAGCAATTTGTTGGCATTCAAATAAGTTATTTTACATATAAAAACTGTTCACATTAAAAGAAATTTTCGTTTCGTACAAATACACAAGACAATAACTAAGAATATGAAGTCAAATGATCTCCTGAAAATACCAAAATTTGAATCCATTAGCAGCACATCAAGATCAAAAGAAAAGAACATGATAATTCTGATATGAGCCCAGTCAGATAAAGTACACTCAATTATGAATATGAGGTATTAAGAAAGAGTTGTTGATGGTTTATGGTTTGTGGTAAAATAACGGACCACACAACATTAATCTTTTTTTTTGGTCAACTTGGTTTTAAACATAATCGGTCCAACCCACCATATGCTTCGTCTCCCGAAACCTTTTCTGAACCCTTAAGCTATGTTTATAGTAAATTAGTAGCATTTTTAGTTATACAAATACAAAAGAGGCTCCATGTATTCATCATTACTCATTAGTCATTACAAATCATTCTCTTGAATTGAGCATACCGACAGAAACTAATATTATATAGCATAACTTTAATTCGTATAACATATATATACATTATTGTTGTTAAGTGTCGAAATTATATGTTCAGGGTCAACATATGGTGGTTATGATGTTCACCAAATCTTGATTTAATTATTGATTGTGAGAATATGGAGAAAACACATAAAATTTGAAGTTTTGGTTAATAGCAGAAGATTCAACTTGCAGAGCTAGATTGTTTGGTGTATAGCGATTTACAGTTTAGTCGAGGTATGAGAATTATTAAGACGTGCTTGGTAGCGTTTTATGAGATTAGTTTAAATTTTAACTTTATGTACTTTACAAGCTATTAACATATACAAATTAAACTCAAATATACGAGGAAATTATTATTACGAAAGAAAAAACATTATATAAAAAAAAAAAATGTCCAAGTAAACCGAGGCAAACATGCCCTCTTGTGGCCTCTTTGCTTGCGTTACATGTGTAGTGTTTAATTACGCGTAACCCTACATTATAATATATAAATTACGCATTGGGATAGGACATGTTAATTAATTATTATTTTTTGTATAAAGTACAAGATTTTGATTGATCCTAGCTAGTAGTAAGACTCACGAAATGTAAGTCTCTTTTGTAAAAATCAAAAGGTCGATGATTATTTTGGTCAAATCCATTAATTAAATACGTAATGAGAAGGATATGATTTAAATAATCTCACGCGACTCAATCTTATGATCTCTATTCTCTACATAATGGTGTACAAAATCTCATTGAAGTTTTGGTCAATGGAAAAAATGATAGGATAAAATGTTTCTAATAATTGCTTATATACACAGATTATATGACAAAAAAATCAATAACATATAGATATATACAACCTATATAAGAACATTCATTCATTATTTTTTTTTGTTTATGCATATATATATACACAAACATAGAGTTGACAAAAAAAAAAAATATATATATATATATATATATACACAAACATAGGATGCAAATGTTGAGTGCCCTTCTCCCTTCCCCGTTATCCTGATATTGTAAAGTCGACTGATAGGATTAAATTCTTGATTGCCGAAAATTTTGTTTTTCAGCTGCTCTGGTTGGAAGACTAACTAAGATAATTGTACAGTCTCCTAGATTCGGGAAGTACCGGCAATGCGGGTAACTCTCTTCACAAGTTAGGTCTCCTCCGGTTGAAAACGACATTAGCTCGCCGTTAGGTGGATCGCACCAGTAGATTTATGTAAGAAAAGTTTAATACGTTGAGTTTAGAAACAGGTTCTTTGATGTAATTTTGTAATCGATTCATACCATGGATTTATTAATAATATAATATAATTTTTTTAAAGAATATATGATATGCAAATGGGTACCCATTAACTTATTTGTTTTATCTCCCGTAAGATTTAATTTTGGATATGTACCTGCATACACTTGGTCATAGTGAAACATAACATAGCTTCATTTTTTTTTTTTTTTTTTTTGCTAAATAACATAGCTCACTTTAATAAACAGAAAACACACATAGCTTAAAACGACATTTTATAGTCGAACTCTTTTGTAACGATTAAAGAAGAGTTGAGTATATTTTTATATGAGTTTGTTGGATGGAAGCAAGGTTTTTTTTATCTGTTAGATTAAGAGTTAGGCTAGAAATATTTGGTCACAGAAAAAACGATGTTGGATAATTCCAATTAACTTGAGGAGTGAAGTTAATTCATTAAAGTGAAGTTTGATGGATTAAGGAAAAAAGAAAACATATCGAGCTTAGGAATGTTTCCATATTATTATTAGGAAAAGATGTAGCTTCGCCCTTAGGAAAATATGTAGCTTCTTTCTATATAAAGAGTTCTCATGGAGAGATGTTCCATCAAGAGAAACACATTGAAAGGTTTAGTTTTGAGAGAGTTTCTAAATCTAATAAGAAGAAAAGTTCTTATAATCTTTGTGTTTGTGCAACTTTAATTGGTATCAGAACTCTAGCTTTCGAAGGTCGTTTACAAGAGGAGTTGTAACTTCGATCAAAACATGGGAGACGATTCTCAAGCACGTGATAAAGGTCTTGAGATGAAGAAGGACATACGATGTCCGATGCTAACATCGACCAACTACACCGTATGGTCGATGCGAATGAAAGTGATGCTTCGTTTATACGAAGTTTGGGATACAATTGATCCAGGGAGTAACGATGCAAAGAAGAACAATATGGCGATTGCTCTAATCTTTCAATCAGTCCCGGAGGTGCTAATACTTCAGATTGGAGAACATGATACATCGAAGAAGATTTGGGAAGCTATCAAATCCCGTAACCTAGGTGCTGATCGCGTGAGAGAAGCAAGGTTACAAACTTTGATGTCTGAGTTCGACAAACTGAAGATGACAGACACAGACACGGTGGATGACTACGCAGGAAAACTTTCAGGCTTAGCATCGAGAGCAGCCGCGTTAGGAAAGATAATGGAAGCATCAAAGCTGGTAAAGAAGTTTCTGAAGGGACTTCCAAGAACGAAGTTCATTCACATCGTAGCTTCGTTAGAACAAGTGCTGGATCTAAATTCAACGGGATTCGAAGACATTGTTGGGAGATTGAAGGCTTTCGAAGAACGCATCAAAGAAGAAACCCAAGATGAAGGTCAATCGAAGCTCATGTTTGGAAAGAATGATATGCAAGGTGGTGGAAGCCATAACAACTCGCGAGGAAGAGGCATAGGTAGAGGTTATGGTGGAAGAGGAAGAGGACAAGGAAGGTCTAATGTTTCTGATGGTCATAACAAAGGAGGAGAAGCTTCAGACAAGACCAAGAAGGACTACTCTAAGGTTAGATGTTGGCGATGCGACAAGATGGGGCACTTCGTGTCACATTGTCCTACACGACCAAGAGAAGAAGCTAACCTAACGGAAACACAAGAAGCGGATGCATTATATATGCATGAAGTAGTATTCCTCAACGAAGAGAGAGTGTTTCCTAAGAGGTTTGATGAATGCGATGGAAATACGAGTATACGGTACCTTGACAATGGTGCAAGTAACCATATGACAGGCAAGAGAGAGTTCTTCTCAAACCTAGATGATAGCATCAAAGGCAAAGTCAAATTCGGTGATGGATCAAACGTCGAGATTGTTGGGAAAGGTTCGATCACGTTCATCAGAAAAACAGGGGAGAGAAGAGCACTCAAAGATATCTACTACATCCCAAGTCTTAAACACAATATCATAAGTCTTGGACAAGCAACCGAGATGGGTTGTGAGGTCAATATGAAAGAAGACTTACTGATGCTGAAAGATCCCCGTGGAAGGCTATTAGTACAAGTCGCAAGGCAACCAAACCGATTGTACAAGACGCCAATGGAGGTTGAATATCCGAAGTGTCTTCAAATACAAGAAAATGATGTTACATGGACGTGGCATGCACGGCTAGGACATGTGAACTTTGGAGTCATGAAGAATATGGTAGACAAAGAGATGGTAGTAGGGATGCCTCAGGTGATACACGAGAAAGATGTGTGCAGCGCCTGCTTAGTTGGGAAGACTCGGAAGTCTTTCCCGCCTAAAGCAAAGTATCGAGCATCACACGCATTGGAGTTGGTACATGGTGACTTGTGTGGTCTGATATCACCATCAACACCAGCAAACAATAGATATGTATTTGTCTTAATTGATGATTACTCAAGATATATGTGGACGATGCTGCTAAGAGAGAAGAGTGAAGTGTTCGATCGGTTCAAAAAGTTCAAGGAGTACGTGGAGAATCAAACGAAGCTACAACTCAAGACTTTTCTCACCGATAGAGGAGGAGAGTTCACATCTTCTGAGTTCATTCGTTTTTGTGAAGTAAACGGTGTAACTAGACATCTCACCGCACCGTATACACCGCAACAAAACGGTGTGGTTGAGAGAAGAAATAGAACACTAATGGAGATGACTAGAAGTTTGATGAAAGCTATGAAGATACCTAATCAGCTATGGGGAGAAGCAGTACGTCATTCAACGTATCTCATAAACCGCATTGCTACAAAGGCTTTGGAAGACAAGACTCCATACGAAAGCTTGTATGTTAAGAAACCGAACATTGAGCATCTAAGGGTCTTTGGATGTGTAGCTTTGCAAAAATCAACAGTCCTCATCTCAAGAAGCTGGATGATCGATCAAGGATGGTGATCAACCTAGGCACAGAGCCCGGCTCAAAAGCTTACAGACTCTATGATCCGGTCGCGAAGAAGATAGTTGTTAGTAGAGATGTAATCTTTGACGAGAAGAAAAGTTGGGATTGGTCCACACTATCAACAAACGTAGACGAAGAACCAGGATCATTTAAGCTTCCTCATATTGATGTTACAGAAGAAGGAGATGGTGATGAGCATCAAGATCACCAACACCACGAAGAGCAAAACAATAATGAAGAAGAAGAAGCTGTAGACGCAGATGAACAAGAGCAAGTAGTAGAGAACAACGATGCAAACCAAGCCCCGCATGTAACATCAAGATATGGTCGTCGTAACATCAGAAAACCAAAGCGGTTCGATGATTACATCCTACTTGCTGAATTTGAAGGTGGCAGACTCTTGCTCAACATCGATGGTGAACCAGAAAGTTACATCGAAGCTGCAGTAATACAAGCTTGGATCGATGCAATGAAGGCAGAGATCGAATCTATCATCAAAAACAAAACCTGGAAGCTCGTCAAGAAGCCGGCAGGTGTGAAACCGATAGGTTTGAAGTGGATCTATAAGATCAAGAAGAATGCAGATGGAACGGTGATCAAATACAAAGCAAGGCTAGTTGCAAAAGGTTATGTGCAACAACAAGGCATAGACTTCGACGAAGTATTTGCACCAGTTGCTCGGATAGAAACCATACGACTACTCTTGGCGTTAGCAGCAACTAATGGATGGGAGATCCATCACTTAGATGTGAAAACTGCGTTCATGAATGGAGACTTAAATGAGGATGTATACGTTACTCAACCAGAAGGCTTTGTGGAGAAAGGAAAGGAGGATCATGTGTACAAACTTAGCAAAGCACTATACGGTTTGCGTCAAACTCCGAGAGCTTGGAACATCAAACTCGATCGTGTTCTCAAGGAGATGGAGTTCACGAAGTGCACCAAGGAACCTGCGGTATATCAAAAGAAACAGAAGGGGGAGCTTCTGATCATAGCTATATACGTTGATGACTTGTTTGTAACAGGGACTTCACTCAACGTTATCAAGCAATTCAAAGATGATATGTCAAGAAGATTTGAGATGTCAGACCTCGGGAAGCTTACATACTATCTTGGTATAGAAGTAACGCAAGGAGCTGATGGCATTCACATCAAACAAGAAGGATACGCGCAAGGTATACTTGTCAAGACGAAGATGGAGTCATGTAACTATACTCATGTTCCGATGCACACGAGTTTGAAAGTATCAAAGGCAGAGGAGGAGCCTGAGATTGATGCAACATCGTATCAAAGCATCATAGGATGCTTAAGGTATCTTCTTCATACACGACCGGACTTGGCGTTTTCGGTTGGTGTATTAAGCAGATATATGCAGAGTCCAAGAGAGAGTCATGGATAAGCAGTGAAGCATCTAATACGATACATAAAGGGCACTACAGAGTATGGTCTCTTCTTCAAACGGGATGGAACAACGGAGATTACAGGTTACAGTGACAGCATCCATAACATAGACGTTGATGATGGAAGAAGCACTACAGGGTTTATGTTCTACCTAGGAACATCGCCGATCACGTGGACATCGTGCAAGCAACCCACAGTGGCACTCTCTTCATGTGAGGCGGAGTTCATGACAGCTACGGAAGCTGCAAAACAAGCAATTTGGTTAAAGGAGTTGATGGTCGAGATCATGAACAAAGAAGACAAGAAGGTCGTGTTGAAGATTGACAACAAGTCAGCGATAGCCCTCACCAAGAACCCGGTGTTTCACGGTAGAAGCAAACACATACTCTCGAAGTACCATTTCATTCGAGAATGTGTGGAGTTCGACTTTATCGAAGTGAAGCACGTACCTAGAGTGGAACAGAAGGCATACATACTCACTAAGCCATTGGCAAGGATCAAGTTCGAAGCAATACACAAGTTCATCGGAGTTAAGAAGATCAACATACCTAAGATTCAAGTTGGAATTAAGGGGGAGAATGTTGGATAATTCCAATTAACTTGAGGAGCAAGTTAACTCATTAAAGTGAAGTTTGATGGGTTAAGGAAAAAGGAAAACATATCGAGCTTAGGAATGTTTCCATATTATTATTAGGAAAAGATGTAGCTTCTTCCTATATAAAGAGTTCTCATGGAGAGATGTTCCATCAAGAGAAACACATTGAAAGGTTTAGTTTTGAGAGAGTTTCTAAATCTAATAAGAAGAGAAGTTCTTATAATCTTTGTGTTTGTGCAACTTTAATTCGAATAAATCATATTAATGTATACAGTATACTCGTTGTTACCAGTACAATGAACCCACATGCATGAGGTCTAACCGTCTAAGCAATGACACTTGATAATATACAGTACACATGAAGTCTAAGCAATGTTAACACTTAATAATACACAGTGACAGAGACGCCAGTTTTTAGGTTTTGAATTTCGGGCAATAAAATTATATTTAACGTAAAGTGAGTAAATAGTTAAGAAAGTAACTGGTCCGGGTAGAGAAAGTTTCGTCGATAGAAAAGATCGTCTTCGTCTCCCAAAAACCTATATTTAGTATCTTGCACCTTCTCATGCATATCACGTGCCGCACGGCTCCTCTACCTCAACTCAAAAGTTTTTTTAATAAATGTAAAACTGTTAATTTTTTTTTTTTTTTTGATAACTCTGGTATCTGGGCAGCCACATTCCCAACTATCCCCCCGTAGGGGGTCCAGCGCCCCAACGGAAGGGATGTTAAATCCGATGTGGCCGGGGCTCGAAGTCGTGATGGCGGGCACCTCAGCCGAGGTTCCTTTACCACCAGACCACGAGGCCCGGTTTAAACTGTATAGGTTGAACTTTTTATAGTGACTGGGCTCACCCCGATGGGGCACCTCGCCAGAAACCGTATCCCACGTTCAGTACTGGCCGTAGCCCACCTGACGCAGGGTTTTTTTTAGCTAACCCAGTTCCACCCCGCTACCCCCGAGTATCGAACTGGCGACCTCGGGTAGTCGTGTGTGAGAAACATTCAGTACTGCCGCTAGGCCACCTGATGTTCTCCTAAACTGCATAGGTTGAACTTTTTATAGTGACTGGGCTCACCCCGAGGGGCCACCTCGCCAGAAACCGTATCCCACGTTCAGTACTGGCCGTAGCCCACCTGACGCAGGGTTTTTTTTAGCTAACCCAGTTCCACCCCGCTACCCCCGAGTATCGAACTGGCGACCTCGGGTTGTCGTGTGTGAGAAACATTCAGTACTGCCGCTAGGCCACCTGATGTTCTCAAAAAGGTGTTTTCACTTCTTTGCCGGGAACCCAAGCAATGTAAATAGTCCCTCCCAGCGCGAATCGAACCCGGGTGGCGGAAGTTACAGCCGCAACCCCTTTACCACCAGAGCTGACTCGTTCTGGTCTGTTAATTTTTTTTGACATCAAATACTCTATATATTATTAAGAAAATTCTAAGAGATTAATCTTAGAAACCATCCGAGTATCCAACTTGGAAGCCTAGTGTTTACATGGGAGAAGAGTAAACCGCTAGACAAAGCGCCTTTTGCGAAGCTATCATGTAAAACTGTTAATTAGGATCAAATTTTAGATAACATGGCAAGAAGTTACTGTCATCAAATTTATTAATAGCATCGGTAAAATTCCATTTTTTTCTAAAATAAAGTAAAAGTAAGTATTGAGTAAAAATGTTTTAACCCTACTTTATTTTTCATTCTATAATGGAGTAATGAACAAATAAAAAATAGATTATTTTATTTACAGAATAAATTTCATTATGAAGTGAGAAATAGAATAGGATTGAAATAATTTTTACTTTATGTTTACTTTTACTTCATTATAGAAGAAAAATGGTGTTGGTTTGGAGATGCCGTAAGAACATTAAAATGGTCCGTTTAACTGCTATATATATTATCTTCGAGTTCTGGGACTTCTTGTGGCTCTTGATAAATCCAGATCATTAGTGTAAACTTAACCACATGCGACTCGCCAAATTTATCCAGACGTTAGTGAACATATGTAGTTACAACGATTTGATTATCTCTTGTTTTTAATATTTATATGAATTATAATAAAACATGAGAATAAAAAGTAAGAACCGCAAGGAGAACACGTAGTGTATAAAACACTCATATGCATTGGCTTTTGAATAAATTTAACAAGTTGCAACTCTGTAATTAATAGGTACTTATCATATATAAATGGAAACCTAATTCGAATTTAATATCCGTAGAGTTTGATCTCAATTCTCTACCAGCATAACAAACAATTAACCTAATTCACATTTAATATTTGCAATTTGTTATAACAATCGCCATAAAACGACGAATGAGTACGCTTCTCAAGAATGGTTTGCTCAATCACACACACAAATTTGCATATTT
This sequence comes from Brassica napus, assembly GCF_020379485.1. Taxonomy (NCBI): domain Eukaryota; kingdom Viridiplantae; phylum Streptophyta; class Magnoliopsida; order Brassicales; family Brassicaceae; genus Brassica; species Brassica napus. Next base: position 54,399,733 of record NC_063450.1, on the reverse strand, counting down.
GCTAAGTAAAAGTTTAGAGTTAAGAAAACGTTAATTTATTTACATGTCCGCTCTGGCCACCGGTGCGTCTCGCCTAGACGCTTTAGATTAATTCAACTAATGTTTAAAATGTTATATTATGGTATAAGATGGTTATTTTTAGTGATAAACTAATTATCATAATTTACAAGGTATATGATTCGATTCCATAAGTCTTTATCCACATGTCGAAAGAGTATAGTCCATATATTTAAAATTCAATGTAATAGGTTTGTTGGAACTTGTAGCTGTGATAAATAAATTATGCATGCCGTTGTGAATATTATTAATGTTTCAACTGGTTCTAATTGAAGTTTTTGGACGGTTGTTCTGCTGGTTCATTGTCTTTCATTTTTTTTATGTTGATACCAAATTAACTTTGAATATACAACGACAACAAACTAACAAATGAAACTATTAATAAAAAAGATTACATAACATGAAGCATTCTAAATCTGCAAAAACATCATCACCTATAATAAATACTCTACTAAACTAATTGTCTTAAGATGATAAAATGTAAATGGTAATATGGTATGTTAGCCGTAGTCTATAATTATACAGTTCCGTGTATAAGAGACTTTCTGTAGTAATGTTTAAACCATATGTATTATATGTTTTCACTTCGGATTAACATACTATATAGAAGTTTGGTAGTGTATATGTTTTCGGTGCGGCACATGGAGAAGAAAGAAACAACCAAAATGTTCTGAAACATAGGGAATGTGCGATAATTAACTATACACTTACAATAATTAGAGTACTAAGATAAATCTAGTGCTAAGTCCTAACAGTATCTTTTGTTATGTCCTAAATGTTATATACCTCCAAATTTTCTTAATTAAACAACATTATTCATTCAAACGACAAGATATTATACATATCAAACGGTGTCACTGACACCCATCCTTTTGGCGAGGAACATAAATCTTATGTAGTTGCCAAAAAATGGTTTACATATAATTTATTTTGACGACTAAAAGTTTGATATTGGTCAAAAGAAATAGACAATGTTATCAAGTAACATATATGTATAACCATTGAGTTCAGGTTTTACACCGTAGACATTAAAACACGTGAAGCATCCAAATACATGTGTGAATCAGTGCATGCGATGTGTACGTTAAAAGCTGCCGTAAAACATCTAAGACGAAATGGAAAAAGTGCTAGAAAGGCATAAAAGATAAAAATGGACCGACTCGCTACGACAAAATTTAAGTAGAGAGTACATACATACTCAGTAATGTAGGCTGCTACGGTTTAGGCGTCTCTCTGAATAAAGATCATCTTCTTCTCCATTCATTTATGATGCTCCCGTATCTTTTACTCATCACATTTAAATCCAACCATATTCATCACATTAAAATACTGATAATAAAAAGCTATTCACTAGCTTCGAATAAGTAAATAGCAACAAAAAAAATTCGCGTAATTGTATAGACATAACTGATTTTAAAATAACATATGAAATTTATGTGACTGCGTGGTAAATTTATTTCATCTCATCTTCAATATTTTAACTACAACACCTCGATTATATAATAAGAGTACCATCAACCATATTAATCCTAGTTACAGTGAACTACACCAGTTATTCGGATCTAGAATTACATCAGTAGGCTCGTAGGGTGAGTTTTTTAAATTTACTCCTGGGGAAACGCCGACGGATCTCAGACTATATAGCCAAGAACGTTAGACGAAAACCAAAGCCAAGCAGTAACTTTAAAAATTAACAGCTTTTCTAATTTTCTTGAAAATAACAAAATATCTTGATAATCCCAATAATTAAATTTCACTATTCTTTTGATTATGAAAGAAGAAAAAATGAAGGCCGCTTTTATAAGAAAAAAAAAAAAACTCAACCCCACCATTTTCTCCTGTTCTTTGTCTCTCCCACCACCACTCTCTGTATTAATTCAACCTTCATCGTTTCGCATTAAAAACTCAAAAACGTTTTCTTTCCCTCTCACAAAAGACAAAACAAGAAGTTTGAAGATGATGAACGGTTTGAAAAGAACGTTTTGGATTTCCAAACATAGAAAGACAGACGATAGAGTTGACGATCGGGCAAAACCCACTTCAAGGTTCGGTTTTTTCTCTAACCCGTCTACTCCAAAGTCCGAGACCCGACCCGATTCAGCTAGCCCCACTCTTCGTTGCCAGAGCTGGGGCGCTACGGCCGTTGCCACTCCCTCCTCGCCGTCTCTTCCCGATCTCCAGTGCATAACTTCCGGCGACGTAACTCCGACAGCGACTACGCCAAGGAGAAACAGAAGCCCTCTGTCTCTTCTCAGCCTTTCTTCCCCTTCGTCGCCGAAATCTCCGGCGAGCTTCTCTCTCCTCAAATCAAGACTCTGTTTCAATAAAGTAAGAACCAAACCCAAACTTCAAAAACAAATAGTCATCAGCTTCTTTTTTATTCACTGTTTGTTTGTTTTGAGCAGAGTAACGGCAGCAGATGTGGGATTTGCTTACAGAGCGCGAAAGCAGGGAGAGGAACGGCGATATTCACGGCGGAGTGCTCTCACACTTTTCATTTCCCGTGCGTCGCTTCACGCGCCGGTGATCTTAATCTACTCGCCGCATGCCCCGTCTGCGGCGCCTCGTGGAGAGAGACTTCACTTCTCCACGACTTAAAATCCCCGGAATCCGGATCCGAATCCAGGACCCGAGAATCGTCCAAGAAGTCCTTAAGAGTCTACAACGACGACGAGCCTTTGATCTCCTCTCCGATCTCGCCTGCCGGTTTCAACACCATACTCGAATCAGACGAAAACGACGACGAAGAAGAAGATAACGGCGGTTTCAAAGGCTTCTTCGTTAACACGCCGTCACCGTTAACGTCAAAGAAACGGTTAACTGATTCCGTTGACGTCAAGCTGTCTTCGGAAGCGGCGGTTGTGGCCGTTGCAAAAGGTAGTTACGAGACGTACTCTGTGCTGATGAAGATCAAATCTCCTCCGTTGCCTGCGTCGCGGCGCAGACCTCCCGTGGATTTAGTAACGGTTCTCGACGTCGGCGGAAGCAAGATCGAGACGGTGAGGCGAGCGATGAGGCTGGTGATTTCGTCTCTCCGGGAGAACGATCGTCTCTCGATGGTCTCGTTCTCGTCGAGCTCGAAGCGTCTATCGCCGCTGCGAAGGATGACGGCGAACGGAAGGAGAGTAGCTCGTCGGATTCTCGACGATATCTCCGGCGACGGCGAGGGGATGAGCGTGAAGGATGCTGTTAAGAAGGCTGCTAAGGTGATCGAGGATCGCCGGCAGAGAAATCTGTTCGCCACCATCTTCGTCTTAACGGATTCGGCCCATCAGGCCCAATCAGATTTCGTGTCGTCCACGCGCGTCTCTCTGTTAGAAATCCCAACGCACACTCTTTACCTCGGCGCGTGTAGCAAAGTTATCCCGGAGGACGTGTTTGCCAAACGCATCAAAGGTTTGTTGAGTGTGTCCGTACAGGATCTTACTTTACAGCTCGGGTTGGTTTCCGGATCCGGTCAAGGAGAGATTACGTCGGTTTACTCGCTATCGGGTCGACCCATTTGGCTTGGATCCGGGCTCATTCGGTTGGGTGACATGTACGGGGAAGAAGAAAGAGAAGTGTTGGTGGAACTAAAATCACCTGCATCTGGCAAGTCCCACAGAATCATGACCGTCCGATCTCGCCACGTAGATCCAACCACTCAGGAAACAAGGGACTCGGATGATAGAGCGCTTCTGATACCACGTCCTACAGCCGTCAGATCATCTTCCAACGCGAACATTGCACGACTCAGAAACGTCCACGTCAGCACAAGAGCCGTGGCAGAGTCTCGGCGACTGACCGAAGCCAGTGATTACTCGGGTGCTGAGCGAATGCTGACGTCAGCTCGAGCATTGCTGGTGCAATACGGCTTGAGTCCCGGTGACGCGTGCTTACGTGGTTTGGACACTGAGATAGCAGATTTGAACCGCGTGAGAGGTAGTAGACACGTGGCTGTGAAGAGCCCAGAGCCTGTGGCTCAGAAGACTGAGCCGTTGACACCAACTTCAGCTTGGAGAGCGGCTGAAAGATTGGCTAAGGTGGCGATCATGAAGAAGCATATGAACAGAGTCAGTGACCTCCATGGGTTTGAAAATGCTAGATTCTAGTCCGTTCTTCTGGTTTGATGTTTCTGTATTTCTTTTTCTTTAAGATAAAGTTATGTAATGAAGTGATACAAAGAAATAGAACGGTAAAAAATGGTATATGCAACATATTATTGAGTCTTACCAAATCTTTTGAAACTAGTTTTGGATATATTCACTATGGATGGCCGACTGTAATTTCATGAAAAGTAAATGGGTCAAAGGAAGTATTTTTATTTTAACTTTTTAGTTGATGTGAAATGCAGAAATAATGGTATTTTACTATTTTTGTTTGGATATATGGCTTATTTAATTTGTGGGTGCTCCATTTTTTGTATATAAAAAGGTGAAATTGGGTCACAAATATTTTCTTTAGCAACGGCGGAATTAGTCTTTGCTTTTTGTCTCATGTACTTTGTACACTGAAGAGATCTCATGATGATATAGTCTAACCTTTTAACTTGTACAACCACTTATTGTGCCACTACTGTGTTCCCCATTATAATTTCACAATTATGTTCCCCATTAACTACCAATAACACTCTAGCCAATCAGTCAAAGTGAACAAGAAATTTTTTTGCAAAGTGCTCACCATTGTTTTTGGTACGTTTAATCTGGATAGGTGTGCTCCACTCATATCCAATAATGAGTGGCATACATTGAATTGAACTCTCTCTTCATACCAATTCAACATGATGATCTTCTTTAGGATTTGGTATATGCAAGATTCAAATCATATAGCACCTCTAAAGCACCAAAAGGAAAAGTTACAAGCTCAAATAGTTTTGGTGTAAGAACTACTGAAACAGTGATGATATATCTGATTTAAAACTAACTAGTTTTCGATCCGCGCAACCGCGCGGGTTTTTGTTTTCATTTATTTTTATATAAACATTTTGTTTTCAATTCTAAATTGGTATATATTATAAAATATATGTGTCTATCAATTTTTAAAACATAATACGTTTACGGTATATTTTTTTCATTGAATATATTGTTTCAAACTTTCACATGTATTTGTATCTTCTTATATATACGGATTATTATTTCATTATTAAAATCATAACTATATATATAAAGATTAGTAAAATATTGTTTTATTGTCATATTCAAAAATATTGTAACATTTCACAAATTTAGAAAGTTTTTTAAAAATTAAACTTTTCGCTTCATAGATTTATATTATCGAGTAAATAATTAAACATTTAGTTTTTGTTTAATTTTTAAAATAAACTATATAGTTTAAAATTTGTTTTCATTGGTTTAAGGTAGTAAATATTAATCAATGTTAGATAATATGATTTTTTTTATTTAAAAAAAAATCTTTATAATTTTAAAAGTTAACATCGACAAATATTTAAATAATTAACATATGAAGGTATAATATTACAACATTAAATTATATATATTTAATTTATACTATTTATAAATTCAATGGATTATCTATTGTTTAAATCCAGTTATTGATAGCCCAATAAAAATTTCTGGTAGGCCCAAAATATAAATGATAAGATTAGAGATTAAATGTAACATGATTTTCTAGGAATAGGTCCGTTAGGTCTATTTAAAAAAAAACACACATGAATCAAGGTTGTGACTAATGTTTTAGCGTATAAGATTTTGGAAATGCAAAGAATTTATATATTTAGAAAGTTGAACAAACAAGTAGCAACACAAACACGGTCTTATGGGATGTCCAAAACTTCCCTGGATTTTTTTTTTGGTACATAAAAGTCCATCAAAACAAAACACAGAATACATTTACATTTTTGGCTTCGTTTCAGAAATGTAACTGCCTACACCTTGAGATGTCTACATCGGATGGGCAACAAGGACATTTGAAAGACGACTTAGCACCATTCGTCGACATTTTGTTGATAGATCTATGTTTTCTCGCTAGTTGAGAGCTTCTTGAGATATCTCTAGAAGTAGAAAACGTAATCTGTGAAGCTTCGTCTCAGAGATCAGACCTCGCTTGCTTTAGTTTATCTGAGTTTGTGGTTACCCGGTTAAGAGCTGCTCCAAGTTCTCCCCTCTTCATAGCTTCTAAATCTCATACATCTCCAAGAAAGATTGTCTTGTTGTTGCACTCTCAGTGACTAACATTTGGGCTCTCCTCTCCCCTATTAAATTTTTTTGATATGATGATTTAGAAACATTAATGGATTATTTTGTTCAATCTCTAGGCCCAAATGTTAGTTGCCAAATTTTTCTGTGTATATAGCGAAAGATGTCTTCCAGTCTAGAAATTGAACAAAATAATCCATTAATGTTTCTAAATCATCATATATGCATTAGATTGCGAATAATTTGAACAATGTAGAGACTAATATAGATAAATTAATAGAAAATAAGAAGAATAATGCAAGTAAAACAGTTAATCAGGATGGCAATTTGATGGAATAGAGTATATGATGCAGATAGAGTTTGATAGAATATTGAAGAATTGTCTTTATAGTTGTTATCGATACATCAAAGCAAAACTTAGATGTCTGATGAAAACCACTATTTGAATGGCAAACATAAAAACACAAGCGTGCAAAAACATTGCATTGGTTTGAGAAGATTCCAGCAAAGACAGATTATTATTACACTAGTAATGAAAATGAAAAAAAAAAAAAAAAGGCTTAGATTCAGTGCTCTTTTTCGTAATCATCCTTGGTTCCAAAGTTCTTGCACCATATCTGTGAAGGAATAGGACGTACCGGCATGTGTGGCCTTTGCTGAAAGATCAAAAACAAAAGGCCATAAAATTCTCAAAATCCTAAACACTAAACAGTAATATAGCATGAAAATAACAACGTCTCAAGGGCTAGAAGTTAATTCAAAAGGTTGCAACTTTGAATCGAAATAATCAAAAAAAAAAGGTTGGACTTTGGAGAGCTCAAGAGATTCAAAAGGTTGTAACTTTGAATCGAACATATTTCAAAAGACCGAGATACCTCGAGCTCAGCAGATTTCATGGCGATGGGGATGCAGACAAGGAACACGCCGAACATAGCAAAGGCTGTGTTCCGACGCCAGTGCTTGGGCCTACAGTAAGGCCCACCAGACATGCTCCATACCTTCGCTCTAAAATCGCCTCCGTGTCCATTCTCTGCTCCGCCTCCCATCGGATCCCCTTTTTTTTTCCTAATTGGAATCAACGAAGATTAACAGATCCACCATCTCAAGTCATTTTCCCCGCTTACTAACGACGACACTGATGGCAGATTCTCCGAATTGTGTATTATTATTAGAGGGGAAGATCGTACCTGAGATCGAGAGGTGGAAGATGAAGAAGATTGGGATCGTCTCTTCGCTTTATCGAGAGGGATGTAACAAAACGAGATTTTCTGGTGTGCTTCTTCTCATCTCATCACTCCTTCAGATTATTATCATTTGATTTGTCAACAATGAATCTTAGCCGTTGGATTTATCGAATCATGTTACAGACGGACGGTTCTCCTTCTTCTTAGATATTTGGGTCTTCTGTAATTAAAAAGCCCATTACAAGCGAAGAGGAAGCCCAATACTGGAGTAGGACTTACTGTTGGTAATCTTTTGAGGTTTTAAACTTCGAGAATTGGCCAGCGTAGTGTAACGAACATTACAAGTTTACATAACGTCGGAGTCAAATTATTGCAACTTTATGTTAGGAACTTAATTCCAAAAATTTATAATCGTTTGCTTTTTGAATCTTCCTTAGTTTGTAAATGGTGTGTTGTTAGCAATTTAAGTGTGCATGCTACGTTGTAACAGAAAACTATGCATAAATGTGTTTAATTATGAACCCAATATTATAAGTACAACCACTCAGTTTTAGCCAATCGAAAACCACGGGAAACTTTGTCACATAATTGGAAAATCAAAGCATGCAGGACATATGTAAGAAGACTGCGAAAAGTGTGGAACATTATCTAAAATTAAAATCTATTTTTGTCAGGAACACATGATGCGTTTAGTTATAAGATCAGTAGAATACTACTCTCTTTGGTGGAATGTGAAATTGAAAAGAAAAAGAGGGAAGAATGAATCAACCTCCCCAGCAAGGAGACAGAACTAGAATCTGTAATGGAAACATAACAATTAATATGAGAAAGAACCAATGAAGAATCATAAGTGGAATTTGGAGAACAACTATTGCTTTCTCGATATGTTTAACACGGAATTAAGATTCAAATTAATATCAACTTTTCTCTTTTGAATATGGATCATTGATGTAAACATCTATCGGTCACGGCCACAACCGAAAGCAAAAAAATTGCTTAATTTATTTCCTCATATTGTTCCATATTCTTATTGAATTTTCAAACTCGCAAGTTTATAGGGACGTTGTGGTGATTAGAGTCCCATCAACCCGAATTGGATCGGGCTAACATAAAAGGTATTACAAAGAATCATAATTAATACATTCTGGTCCAAATTACTTAGATGATCAATAGCAAATTAATCTAGAGTTGGACAATTTACAGTACTGAGCTTATATGAAAAATATGGATTAGTCTATTGTCTAGCACTACAAGCATGGATATGGAATATGTGTATAGATTTAAATTTAGTATTTGTCTTTTGAAGCAATTTTATTTGTCTTTCAGAGCTAGATCCCATAACATTGATATCGTACCGCAAAAACTTGGTTAGGTAAATGCATATTTATGTGCATTTTATGATTAATGGCGAGTTGTTATAAAAACATCTTTGTCATCATATTCATGTGCATTTCAAAATTTATACAAATTTAGTTAATATAAAAAATGACACCAAAAAAAACAGAAGCATATTCGTCGACCCCCACCTTTTTGGTATTGCTAAAGTTTGTTTATATAAAAAGTTTGTTTTATTTGTACTCATGCGCCCATGCCTGCATGCAAATTGCCGTGTCTCTTATAAAATTATTCTCTTTTGTTTTGAACAAACCATACTTTCATAAATTATTCTCATTCGCGGTACTTTGTGAATAACAATCTTCTTCTTTTTTGTCTTCGACAAAATAATTTTATTTTTCTGTCAACTATCATAACGTTCCTTAAAGTAACAGATTCATATAAAACGCAATATGAACTAATTATAAATTAGTGTTCGTATTCATCTGTTTCAGACTTGCGTGTCCTCTCGTGAATCCACTTCCTTTGAGATGCGTGCCCATCTCCTAAAATACAATCGGAGCTGTGTATAATCTTTCGATATATTTTTCTAAACGATCAAGCGAATTTCAGTACTGTAAAGTTTATTACAATAGATAAAATACTTATATATCTTTCAGTTTGGTTGATGTTGGACACAAAAATTTCATCAAATCATGAGATGATCTGATTACACAATCATCTCACCGCAAATAGCCATATTGGAATTTGTATCGAGCACAACTTCAAGTCGAATGTGACTAGTCTTTCTCTAAAGTCAATTTACTTACACCTTTTCAAAGAAGTAACTAGTATACTTTGGGGAATTATAAACATTTTTTTTGAAAATATTAATATTTGTATAGTTTAAATAATTATATTTTTATATATAATTTATAAAAAAAAATTGAAGACCAAGACCAATAATTTATAAGAAGATTGTGTTCAGATCTGGTCCTAACGATCCTATAAATAAAATATATACCATGATAATAGAACAAAAGAGAATAAAACGAATGTTCTTATTGATACATATAATACACTTGCGAGAAAGAATATACTAAAAATAAGATTTCAAAACAACTAAAATAGGATGAACCTACTAAAATACCGTCTGCTCATAATATATTTATTTTTATTTTTTTAGCTAAAAAATAAATCGGAAAACAACTTGTTAACAATGACACTTGCAACATTTATATAATAAAGCAAACTTTCAAATCGTAAAATCATTTTCCACTACACCATTATGCAACTCACTGTTTTTTTGCTAGTTTTAAAATGTGTTGAATGAAAACAAAGTTGCTTGCTGAAGGATTTATTTCCCATAAGACGGAGACCTGTAAAATAGAAATAATTTTAATGTGCGTCTAAAAGCATGATTATTGGAGTGTTCTTAAAATGAGATTTTTAACGGAATATAAGAACCTGACTCTTAACTTTTAATTAAAAAATCTAAGAACCGTCTCTTAAATAAGAATTTTAAGAGACAGTTCTTAAATTTTTTAGTTAAAAGTTAAGAGATGGATTCTTATATTCCTATAAGAAATTTAGTCTAAGAACTTCCCAATAATGATAAACAAGAAAAAAGTCAAATCTTATCGCTGATTATGAAGAAGTTGAATTTTTGATAAAATGCCACACAAACAGAAAAGGACAAAATTGCTATGGAACGAAGAAGAATGCTGTGACATTTGGATCAATACATATTAAATAATAAGTGTTACTTTTATTCAGATATATATTTTAAAAATAAAATGGGGATATTATTGAATTTTCAGATTTAAAAAATATTTTCGTTTTTAATTTTATTAAATTCAAGTAGTAGATTTTGATATATCTGTTGTGGTTTTGAATATGTTTTGGTGGATTTTATAAGTTATAAATTTAAATCACATAGATTTATATGGAATTCAAAATCATTTTAGTTAAAATCACGATAACTTTTATAATTCACCCAAATCATTTCAAACTCATTAAATATCACATCATTTCAAATTTTATCAAATACTATATTGTATATAAACATTAAGTAAAATAAAAGATGAGGGAATATCAAATAATTGTCATCTTATAAGTTAGTTTCTGAAAGTAAGTTCTACTTTTGAGAAATCATAAAGTAATATTATACTCTAATATTGTTGTTTTCATCAGTGCATTAATTTTATATTCTTTGAAAAGAACAAGTAGTCTACAGCTTGACAAATGCTCAATGGATTTCTAAAGAGGATCTCAACACTGAAGTGAAGATTTTTTTTTACCAAATATATTAATTTCATTTAAAAATGATGCAAGTTTATAACAGGGTTACAAAACTTTAAGAACAATCAGTGTCATATTGGAAAAAAAAGTGGAAAAGCAAGACAACTCTAGGAAGAAACATACAATGTTGTGTTGTTCACTCGTACTGAAGCCAAAGTTTCATTAGGTCTCTGAATTTAGGATTCAATCTTTCCCGAAAATGAAATCAGGAATAAAGCGGTAGATGGTTTGAAGAGATGAGCGGATGTTGTAGTTGTGTTGTCCTGAAATCTTCTATTCCTCTCGAGCCAAATGTTGTACGCTCATTTGAGAAGCTTGGATGCTGAACGCTCATTCATGGTTAACTGGTCATTGAGTGATATCCAAATGTGGAAATGAAGACTCGTGTTGTATGAGTATCGTCTAACCTTTCTCTTACATTTTTTTATTAATATATGAACAAAATATTTTTAAAAACTTATGAGATGGAAATGCTCTTTTTTTTGGTTAAGTACGTGAATTTCATTAAACGAGTAATGATGTAGGGAGATACAATCGGCTTAGATGAATCTAATCCTAATGTACCTAGTCCCTAAGTCACAAGACAAAGCAGCGGTGCCTTAGAAAGCCACAAAAAAATTACAAGGACTCACTACGACAATGAAGGTTCAAAACACGACCGTAAGGAAGTGAACGAAGCTTAGCTAAAACTATGCTTCACCAACAACCATTTAACTTGCAGGAGACCAAAGCGATTATCTTGAAGTCCGAACCTACATCAAGTCGCAATAGTCAATAGAGAACACAACCGGAGATGGAAGTGCTCTTAGGCTAGGCATATACCTAATACCTGAGAATAGTTAATATCTAAATTTTAATAACTGGTCCGTGAGCATAGCGGAAAAGCTACCTAGAAAAGTTGGTTTCACTAATGGGTACTCCAATTTGCTAAGCAGCGACATAAACGGCACAGAGTGGGCAATCTAGTTTAGAAATGAGTTAACCACAATGAAAAAGAGTGACCTAATCAACCACAGTAAACTAACCAAATTATGGAGATGAACAATCTGAAATAGGTATAGTAGCTAATCAAGTTGGGAAGATGTAACACAACTGAGATTAGCAAGAACCACACAGAATAGGTATCTCAAAATAGATGAAGATATTCGTTTTTTGAAAACGTATACTAATATGATATATTACATACAAAAATGGCAGATGGAACTATAATAAAAGTTAAACTGTTTCACATATATAAAAAGGAAAAGAAAACCAAATGGTTTATAACCGTAAATGCATTCTCACCTTATGATATATCTTTTGAAGATGAATTTTACTTTTAAACTTTAAAATTTAGGACCAAACTTCACAAATGAAAATAATTAATATCCAAACTCTAAGGAACGTGTTACAAACTACATGAATTTTAACCGTAGAATAGCATCTGTTGAGTTTTATTTTCTATTAAAAAAACTCGTATATTATTTTTTTCCAAATACAAAATAGCTAAATAAAAAATAAATTAGCTTACATTATCGAGTGGGACCCATAATAAATAGAAGACCTATCTTTAACATACATTAACTATAGTTAACTCTCTTGTTGACAAAAACTCAACAGTTAGCTCTCTCAAACCATTGATCACAGTTAAAGGTTAACCATGGTTTAGAAAATCAAACCTTTAAAAGGCACACTTTCGCTTCGAAACATTTCATCATCTCTTGTATCAATTCTATAGTAAGCAGCATAAACAGGAAAAGATGTCGGCCGGTAATGGAAACGCAAACGGTGACGGAGGGTTTAGCTTCCCGAAAGGACCAGCTATACCAAAGATAACGACGGGAGCTAAAAGGGATAACGAAATATGCCACGATGACAGTGGTCCGACTGTGAAGGCGACGACGCTCGATGAGCTTCACTCTTTACAGAAGAAGCGTTCTGCTCCCACCACTCCTATTAACCAAAGCGGCGCTGCCTTCTCCGAGGAGGAACGCCAGAAGATTCAGCTTCAGTCTATCAGGTAAACATTGTAACCTGTGTTTATTAACATATATTATATTGTTTATAGTCGTAAACAAGTTCGTGTGTTCCAAAAAAAGACATAACAAATTCTATAAATATGTTGTCTTTTTATAAAAAGAGTTCCAACAAAATATTTATATCGAATTAAGCAAGATATTGATTTATCATGTCAGTCGTTTTCATAAGAAAGAAGAATCATTTTTTTCTCAATCATAAAGATAAACAAAATCAAGTGTTCTTTCAAAAATATTTCTTGTAAGGCTTTAAGCTTACAAAAAGAATTTAATGCGACATAATGACTATTGACCAAAAAAAATATGTAACGTACATGACCATGGTATAAAGCGACACGTAGATAATAAAATGAATGTTAATGGGTGACACAGTGCATCGTTGGCGTCGCTGACGAGAGAATCTGGACCCAAAGTGGTGAGAGGAGACCCGGCGGAGAAGAAGGCCGACGGTTCCACTACTCCGGCGTACGCACACGGCCAGCATCCTTCCATCTTCTCTCCGGCGTTGGGAGCTGTAAGTGATAGCTCCTTGAAGTTCACCCACGTCCTCTACAACCTTTCTCCCGCAGAGCTCTACGAGCAAGCTGTCAAGTACGAGAAAGGTTCGTTCATCACTTCCAATGGAGCTTTGGCTACGCTTTCCGGTGCTAAAACTGGTCGTGCTCCGAGGGATAAGCGTGTCGTTAGAGATGCGACTACAGAGGACGAGCTTTGGTGGGGAAAGTGAGTATCCTCTGTTATGCTCTGGTTTTCCTCTGTTTTCCTCTGTTTCAGTGTATGATGGAATGATCAAAGATCAAAAAATTTGATTCAGGGGCTCGCCGAATATCGAAATGGATGAACATACATTCACGGTGAACAGAGAAAGAGCCGTTGATTACTTGAACTCCTTGGAGAAGGTATAAAACTAGCTTTGAATCAGCCTCTGTGATCTTTAGCGGCTGATGAACTACTTGTTACTGTTTGGGGGATTGTATAGGTGTTTGTGAATGATCAGTTCTTGAACTGGGACCCGGAGAACAGAATCAAAGTCAGGATTGTCTCAGCTAGAGCTTACCATTCACTCTTCATGCACAACATGTAAGTTAAAAAAAAAAAAAAACAATCCTTTATTGTTTGTTCTGTAACTGGATAACTGGTGAGGGTGGCAGGTGTATCCGGCCAACACCGGAGGAGCTTGAGAGCTTCGGTACTCCGGACTTCACTATATACAACGCTGGACAGTTTCCGTGTAACCGTTACACTCACTACATGACGTCATCCACTAGCGTAGACTTGAATCTTAGCAGGAGGGAAATGGTTATACTCGGCACTCAATATGCTGGTGAGATGAAGAAGGGACTTTTCAGTGTGATGCATTACCTTATGCCTAAGCGTCGGATTCTCTCCCTTCACTCTGGTTGCAATATGGGAAAAGATGGAGATGTTGCTCTCTTCTTTGGACTTTCAGGTACCGGGAAGACGACGCTGTCTACTGATCACAACAGGTATTTGATAGGAGATGATGAGCATTGTTGGACTGAGACTGGTGTTTCGAACATTGAGGGTGGATGCTATGCTAAGTGCGTTGATCTTTCGAGGGAGAAGGAGCCTGATATTTGGAACGCCATCAAGTTTGGAACAGGTAAAAAGAATACACAATACATAAAAACTGTTTCAAGAGCACAAACTCAAGAACAATATGGTTCTGATTTAATCTTTTTGCAGTTTTGGAAAATGTTGTGTTTGATGAACATACCAGAGAAGTTGATTACTCTGATAAATCCGTTACAGGTAAAAATAAATAAAGTCTTTAGTTTTGGTGATTGTTAGCTCAGCTAGAAAAAACTCTGTTTTTTTTTTTTGAATGAATGTTAAATTTATTCATAAAAAAAAATTATTAACTATTGTTTAAGGAATAAAGAATAAAAAATAATATAAAAAAACTCTGAATTTTGTGTCTGAGTTCTCCGGTTCGAATGGCCGCTGGAACAAAAATAATATTACATGTGAGTTCCCGTATTTAAAAAAAAACAAAGTGATCATCGTTCGATTCTTCTTGCTTTGCAGAGAACACACGTGCTGCATACCCTATTGAGTTCATTCCAAACGCGAAAATACCGTGCGTTGGTCCACACCCGAAAAACGTGATTCTTCTGGCATGTGACGCCTTTGGTGTTCTCCCGCCTGTGAGCAAGCTTAATCTTGCACAAACCATGTACCACTTCATCAGTGGTTACACTGCTCTGGTTGCGGGCACGGAGGACGGCATAAAGGAGCCAACAGCAACATTCTCAGCATGCTTTGGTGCAGCTTTCATAATGTTGCATCCAACAAAGTATGCGGCTATGTTAGCCGAGAAGATGAAGAGGCAAGGCGCTACTGGATGGCTCGTTAACACTGGTTGGTCCGGTGGCAGCTACGGTGTTGGAAACAGGATCAAGCTGGCGTATACTAGGAAGATCATCGATGCAATCCATTAAGGGAGCTTGTTGAAGGCTAACTACAAGAAAACAGATATTTTTGGGTTTGAAATCCCAACTGAGATTGAAGGG